>NC_056726.1:1228114775-1228147275 GCF_019279795.1 Protopterus annectens | reverse complement strand
ATTGTAATCTGCTGTGCTGATTAAGTTCTTTTCATGCTTCCAAAAATTAAACCTCCAGGAACACAGTCATAAGGAGGAAGATGCTCAAAAAATATCCCATTTAAGTTGTTTGTGCTTCAATCTTTCTCTAGCTATTTATGGTATTTTAATAGAGGTGCAGTGGTGCAGCGGTTAGCGTTGTCACCATACCTCTCAACGTGGAAACATCAAAAATCTGGACAAAGGCCCATACAAAATAGGTACAAATCTGCATGCTGATTAACATAAAATGTGCATACATAATTCTGCAGCCCCACCCACTCCAATGGAGTTGTGGGATACCAACTTTTAAACGCTAATTGAAGAACAGACAACCAAAATATGATCATGAAACACAAAATAAGAAGAACAATAGTGTTTTATTTATATTAATATTTGAACGTGTGCAAAACTAAAATAAAATAGTCTCAGTTTAAACTAGCACATTCCATCTCTCTCTTGAAGCATTAAGTGTTTCACAGCTTCGGGAGATGAAACACATTTGCGTGCTGCCAATGCCTGCCATACAGAAAGCACCTGGAATAGGTAATAGTTTTAAAAACAGTTACAAATTTCATTTAACCTTTTAAACAGTTTCCTGCTGTTCTTCTGCTGTGGCTGCTGCTGACAAGTGTTACTGCTCCAGTGAGAGACCAGGGCTTAACAATAGTGAGTTGTGGAGTGCAATTACATCACTCCTTACATTACAAAAAGAAAAAGAATAAGGCAGGGACTGAATGATTGAAGCATGACTTGTCTAGATCATTTTCTATTTAAATAACAACAGGAAAAAAATATGTCAGCATTACTACTTTACACTAAAATAAATGTTTAATATGTATACCCTCCCTCTACACACTTATGTAGGTCAATTTAACACCCATTTAAAATACAACATGCTTAAACATGAACCAGCTTAGGTCCATTTAATCTCCTCAAGAAACTGAACTAGTCTGGCAGCTGTGATAATTTCTTATGTCTGCAGCTTATCACAGGTCAAGAACTGTTTTTAATTACTTATTAATGCTTGTGGAGAAATTCTTTGCCAGGTTTCAGTGGTCTGTAAGGAATCTGCAAATCCACCCTACAAAAGTTGGGAAAATGGCACATAATCAAGTGACCTTCAAAGACTGTTGCTTACCATCAGTTCACTTATAGAATTGCTCCAAACAAACATGATGATTTTGCACTTCAAGACAACAGACTATGAAAAACGGGGCAAAACCTCATTAAAGTTTTAGCACACGGACATGACAGTACAGCAGTATAAAACTACAATAAAGATACATTAAGACAAATAAAAGATGTTAGTCTTAAGGAAAATTGAAGGAAACAAAAAGGAGGACAACAAAAAGCAAGGCGAACTGAATACTATTCAGTATTCATGAAGAAATATAACAAAAATGTATTAAATCCAGCTAGAACTGGCCAGGATGTGGGGACACATTCAAGTAATTTATTAAAGCAATAATCCTGAAAACTCTGACATCAAACATCTGTAAGGCAACTATAATTCACGTTATTCACCTTAAAGCATTAGAAAACTGCTGGAAGAAAGGTTATATCTACACATGCACACACAGCACAATTCCAAATCTAGAACTTTCTGGCCAACAAGTACATTTTGTGAATAGCTGCTCATCCTCTACCCTTCATCTTAACGTTCTCAGAACCAGAAGTCGTGTTTTCTATTACCTTTCTTCTGCCATCCTAGTCCTGCACATAGTTTAAAGGCAGTCACAGTATGAGATGAGTCTGTATGACGATGACTCCATCACTCAAAGTCAAAACAATTAATTTTCTTGTCTTTATTTTACCTGCTGGAGGTGGAGGAGTCAGGGGAAGAAGAAGTAGAAATATATTTTTTCATGACTGATGAATGATGACGATGACCGGCTATGACCAAGAAAGCCCCTTAAAGCTTGGCATAATTATTTAGTTTGGAAAGTTCTAGATTTCATAGAACTTAGCACTACAGACAAAGATGCTCAACTAGCTCTTAAATCCTAAGAAATGTTTTAATATTTTCTTTTGCCATAAAGACTATAACAGGCTGAAACAAGCAAAGAAATATATTGATTTAGTAGTTTTCTAATCTCAAGGTGACTCACATACAAAGTACATAAAAATGACAATAAAATGAATGAATGTGAGGTAGCAAATACTAAGCATACCGTCTTTCGCATACAGCTTTGCATACCCTCATTCGCACACAGCTTGTAAGCTGCATGCCCTAACTTTATCATTATAGCTTGTTGGCTGGAAAACTAAGAAACCCACTAGTCTTTTTTAATAATCTTCTGTGTTCATTTACTTTTCCCTGGACTCCCAGCAGGTCAGCACTGACAACAGAATTAGTTGAAGAGATTGTTTAATTTTAACATCTGTTATAAAAAATCCACCTCACCATCCTGAGCAGCGCATTCTCTTTTGGTCTAAACAATTCACAGTCTCCCACAAAGCGTCTCTTCTTTTGTTTCAAAGAATGATGACCACCCATTTTATTTCAAACTTTCTTATGTCAGTATTTTCCGGTATGATGTCAGCCTGCATCTGGCAATGGAACCTACAACTTTCACATTCGGAGGCAGAGATGCAACCAATAGCACTATGCAGATTCAATACATTTTTTAAAAGACCAGAAATGTTAAAAAAGTGATGAAAAACAATACTCCAATGCTGCAGTACCAGGAGAGGAAATTAAGAGAAGTCTTGTGACTTGAAATAAAATATGACTAAAACCTTAAGCATTTTTATTTCATTACACAAACCTCAAGATACTTTTTATCAGACTGAATGAGTCACTTTTAAAAAACACTTAAACATTGCTAAGAATCACATGGCACATTGACAACTCAATCAAATGCAATCGCACAATAATGAGGAAAAGGGAAAACTCCCTCATCCATACAGTCCGATTATTTCACACTAAGACCAGCACTATATATTTGACAAACTATGAATTGATGAAATATTCAGTGATTCATGTTTTTGCATACACAACATTTCATGGAATGCACTGCACCCATAAAATGAAGCAATAAACCTTGCAAAATTAAATATAGTCAGTTTTACATTTACAGAAGAACATATCAAACTAATGGGTTAAAGCAGATAGATGGTATACAAAAGAATTCTAACAGCTAATTATCAAAAGGTTGAGAGGTATGGTTGTCACCTCACAGCAAGAGGTTCTTCGTTTCAATTCTTGGCTGGGGTGCTTTCTGTGTGGAGTCTGCATGTCCTCCCTGCATTTGTGTGGGTTTCGTGAGTGCTCTAGTTTCCTCCCACATTCAAAAGACATGCATTTGTAGCATTTCTCTCTGGGCCTCACTGAAAATGGGCTCTGCCCCAGTCAGACTTTAACAGTATACAAATGTTAAACAAATAAATAAATAAATACTAAATTTAGTTGCTTGACCTTAAATCAGTGGCACAGTTGATACATAATTTTTTATAGAAATGGAGTCCTTTGGTCAGTGAGTATTTCCCACTCGAGAAAATCATTAAACCTATCTCCTTAGCCATTGTTTTAGTATCAGCTTTATATAGTACAGTAGCATCACAGTACTTAGTGGACTAGTACAAAATAACTAAAACATATCAATACCCACTGCTGGGTTTCACCAGTGGGCTAACAATGGCCATAGCAATACATTCAAATGGCACCTCAGTGATTGGCATTGGAATTAAAGGATTTTGAAAACCTGGGTGTGCGTCTGACCTCTGGTATTCAGGACATTCATCATACAAATTCTCTACTCATTTTATCATTTCTGGTCATTGAAACATTGATACAATCCTTGATTTAGTCTTACCCCTTACAATGTGTCATCATAGTACATGGTGATGTGCTAATTTTATCACTAGATTTCTGAAAGGTTTGGCCACCTACAGCCAGTGTACTACTTACTTTCTATCCTTTCTTAGTCTTTACAAGATGTCTTTGCTATTCAAAGTATGGGTAATAACTAGGAACTTCTAGTTCAGCATTTTCCCTATGGATCTGCATATATTTTCTGTCACACAAAATGCCATCTTCCTAATATGTGATTTTTTAAAATTTAAGTGACTTACCCGAAGGTCAGACAACTCCTGGGTTTTTGCAAGGTCAGCCTGTTATGATGTCAAAGGTACAGTCCCCTCTCCTACCAACACCGGCACGTGGATCTCAGAGACTAATTCTTCTTAGAGAAAAATCAACTAATATGGATATTCTTTAGTGTCAGTTGCTATCACGGCCTTAATCTTTTGTTCCCTATCTTTATAAACTTGATATACAGAACCATTTTCCTTTTGCTTAGAGCACCTGTATTTTAGCTCAACAGGAATATGATTTGGGATCTTTTAAAGGATATCTTGTCTGTCAATATGCACTACCGTCTCTTTTTTTTATTTTAGAGTGAGTGAAAACTACTTTCTTGCTTTCTTTTTCTTCTCTAGGTTGTTCTTCCCATAAAAAGGTGCCCAGGACACAATGCATTTTCAGTTTTACTTTATTCTCAATTATAGATACCAGTTGTTTTGAGTCTTCCCTTAATTAACTTATCTGTCTTGCAGTGACAGACAAGGGCTTAGAACTCTGTCCAGATATTATTTCTTTCTCTTTTACCACATTAGTACAAGCTACCTTACTGTTAAATTTTCCCTCCTCAACATACAGCTGTTGTTTAGAATTCTCCATTTCTAGGTTTCCTGTTTTGGCATGACAGAAAGTTTAGAATTCTGATCAGGTTGTGAATTTTCTTGCTTTTTAACTTATTTCCATCAGAAGGTGCTCCTTCAGCAAGTTATCCCTTCTCTTTAGTTCTACCAGTCACTTATACTTTCAATTTTGCAACAGTTTCACGCTACAATAGCACTTGCACTTTTTGCCTTGCAACACTTTCAGACTGAAATATTGTATTGTATATATCCATTCCTTCTATTGGTTCTGTGATTACAGACTATTCTGCCATAGATACAGAATGATGTATCTCTTTAAATTAAAAGTTTTGTATCTTTCAGGTGTTTTAACACTATTTTCTGGTATTTGTTGGATTGCAAGAAAGACTCAGCCAAGCTAGAATCTTCACTGTGTAATATTTTTAAACCTCCTATCTGTGTGACATTTTTACACTTTGATTTGGATCTCTGTTGGATTCATATGCTCTAATAAATGTATCTGATGTTCGTTATCCCCCATTTTCCAACTTAGGTAGTGGTGTATGTGTAGGCTTATTCTCATGCAGGTTGCCCTCCCTCCCTAATAAGGATTTTTAGCAAAAAAGGCTATCTTCTTCTCTTTGTCTCTGCATATCTTTAAAGTTGGAAAATATGTCTGTTATATTGTCATGTTAAACCTAGATACTACAGCAACCAGATGAACTTCCTTCTTTAGAACAATTTGTATTCCTAGCTAAGTAGTGGGAAATGGGTCTATAGCACATAATCGAAAGCTTATAAGTCCGAAGCACACAACTATGAACTGCAAACCTTGAAAGCTGACAAAATCAAACCTAGAAAAAAAAAATACAAAATACCCCCCTCAAAAAGAAAAATGCTCTATGCAGGGGTGGCAAGTCCCCCTGCACCCTCCACAGCCCCCGCTACTTAAATATACTAACTCCGAGATCACACTACAGTGCAGTAAAGGGAAATATTCCCTTCCTGTACTCTATGACGATCTCCATTCTACAGTTCAATGTTTTTGCACTTCGAAGTTTGAAGTTCGAAGTTCTGAGCTTTGGACTTATCAGCCTTTGATGTTCTGATATAAACCTGTGGGAAATTGTTTCTTATCTCCATGAATCCAAACATTTAACCTGTATTGCAACTAAGGGTTTTCTTTCTACATGCATTCTGCCTCTTTATGTGAGTGACCATACTGTCTTATTCAAGCTCTCCTTGCAGCTCTGTATATATATACACACATATATATATATATATATATATATATATGTGTGTGTGTATATGTATGCAATATATATATATATATATATATATATATATATATATATGTGTGTGTGTGTGTGTGTGTGTATATGTATGCAAGTATATATATATATATATATATAAAGTATCTATTCACATGCACGCACATGCATGCTTGCGCACACACACACACACACACACACACACACACATATACACACACACACACACACACACACACACACACACACACACACACACACATATATATTACACACAAATACGACACTGCTTTCAATATTTATGCTCATATAGACACCCAGATGTATAAATATTAGGTTTAGGTGATTTGGTCATATTGACTTATATTGATGTGACACCCCCACCCCATGTAAAATTGAGAAATGGGGGGGTTGATGGCAATAATGACATTTATATAGACACTTTATTTGGTGATTAAAACTAACTGTATCAAAGACACAGTCAGAATCATCAGAAAATGAAACCAAAACTATTTCCTTTTTCAGTCACTCCAAAAACCTCTCACAATCATTGGACACAATTTCTGTGACTAGTGGTAATGTTAAAGCAATGTTTTTTTTTTTTTTCTAAGGTAAGGTCAAGGGTTGGAATTAGGGGCAGGAACAGGATTATTAGCAAGGTAGAGCAGGGGGGCTTCTCATCCATCATACTACGTAATGCATGCTAAACACTAACTTTAACCCTAACCTTGCCACTAATTACAACTTTACACCTTACCTGAGAAAAATCCTTTCTACAACAAAACCAGCACACAAAATACTAGACATGCTCCAGATAATACATCATCCCATGTGCACAACATTAAGTCTATCCCGTTAACTAATCCTTACTCTAACCCTAACCCACAGACATGCACACACCTATACAGTCTTTCACCCTTAATGTTGAAACTCGCACTATATTTTAACAGCCCAGACTCACACTTACCTTACCCAAGTATGTTCAATCACACTTACAGTGACAATTCCTTCACTTGATAAAACATCCATTTGACCATTTTTACAGGCATTTTCAGCACTCAGTGAGGTGTCTGTTCAATCAATTGTCAGCAAATCTATCTATCTAAATAGATTGGTACATAGATGTAGATATAGATATATAAATTATATATATATAAGATGTATAAAAATAAAATAACAGATCCTTGTAATGAAGTGTAATAGTTTTCCAGCCTTAGGGGGTAAGATGTCTCCCACACTTAAGTGAAAGCACTAAATCACAGAGTGAACTGGTGTTTCTTGACCATAAAATCGGTTTAATATATTTGTATTTTTTGATAAAGAAATATAGATTTCTAAACAAGTTATAAGTGCTTGATTACTCTGAAGTCTCAGCCAAGACTGGTTACAGTTCACGGTTCTTTATTCTTGGTTTTAAGGATGCTCAGCCAGCAGCTTTGATGCTCAAGGAGTGCCACTGTTTCCTGTGTTGTGACCTATTGATCCAAGTTACTCTTAGTGTGGTTGATGAGTTTTGTCTCACGTGGATGGGGTGTGTTTGCTCCAGAGTAGTGATATGCCGTGTGAGATATACCTGTCTCTCCAAACCAGTCTTTTAATTCTGCAGAAGATGTTTAGGTCCCTGGATCGAGTATTCCTGATATCATTTTACTTGGGGATGTGAAGTAAGTCTATCAGTAATGGGTTGGAGGATGCATTGTATGCTAGACACACATCACCTCTTATCAGTCTGGGATGGAATATAGCAGTAAGGTTTTGAGGCAATCCATGTAGGACATATTGCTTAGGCTTTGTATCATTTTTGTAAGGTATAAAGCACAAACACTCCACCGGTTTCAAAACTTGTAGGAATTTAATAATGTAAAACACAAAATACACATTAACGTTAAAATCAGATACGTTTTCGTCACCAACTTCTTCAGATAAGCTAAACACAACACCAACTTCATTTAAATATCAGTTCTACAGTTGATTCCACCCAATGAATGCACACAATAAATCCCAATTACTAATTATAATTGTAATCCAATATAATTTGCCTCAAACATCAAACTTCCCTAACACAGTCCCACCTAATAGTAATATAAAGTGCAATGTGCATTACATTTATAAATATATTCAATACATATCATATAAATATGTATATAAATTATAAAAAATTCATACATATATAGAACTCTTACTTATAAAACCTATACATGTATTTAAAACAAATACTAGAAATTTGACTTTAAAATGTTAATATATAAGTAAATAGCACTATCTAGTGGACAATCATAAAACCTTCTTTTAAAAGACTTAAACATTTTTTTAAAAAAACAATTAAAGACCATTTTTCTTTTTTGTTCAAATAAATGTTCTTTTAAATTTTATAGTGGAACATGTTTACAATTCAAGCCCTATCTATAACTTAGCAGATCTAAGCTTTAATACAAGCATAATGGAAATCATATAATTTAACCCAGGGTTTTTACAAGCTTCTAGTATTACTTGCCAGTACAACTCTCTATATTCAACCCTTATGTCCCATGGTCCACCTCTCGGGTCAATAGCTACAGTCTCTAGAATAAAGAATCCAAATTCAGCTCCTGTACATACACAGGTGTGTTTAAATAGGGCATTATTTTCATGTTTCATTTTAATATCATACAGATGTTCATACAACCTCTGTTTGAGTTTTCTCTCACTTTTCCCTATGTAAAATGAATCACATATTTTACATAATGCTAAATATATAATTCCTTTAGTGTTACAGTTCACATAAGTGTTCAAGTGTAACTTTCTATTATGGGATTTTAAATATATTGTATTTCCTGTTAACAAATGGGAACAGTAATTACAACTACCACATTTAAACAAACATTTCTTACTCCTAGAGTGTCCTTCATTTCTTCCTATTTGAGTACCCTACTCCAGAAGATTCTTAATATTTTTACCTTTTCGATATATATACTTTACTTCTTTATCAAAAATATGGTCCAAATCTGATATCTTAGCAAAATTCAACCATTCTCTTTCTATGACTTTTCTAACCAGAGCAGCTTGTGCATCATATGTGAGTGTAATACCTGAATTATAACTATCTCTATCATTATCTACTGCATTGTTTAATACTTGAACAGAGTCTGATTTTCCAAGTATAGGGACAAACCTAGTTTTTCTTCCCTCTATTACCTCTAAGCTGATCTGTTTCAACAAATCCATTGGGTAACCCTGTCAAGAAATAGTTTTGTAATATATCTAACTTCTTCTGTAAATGTTTTTGGAATGTATTCTTCACTGGGTGCTTTGCTTGAAGGGGTCAACAGAGATTCTGCAGTTGGTGAGCTTCGCAAGATCATTGGACAAATTATGCAAGTTGTGGAGCTACTAATACCTATTAGCCAATCGATGATGATGTTGGCATCAACGCTGGCCATCCCAGGCAACCAGGAAGCAAGGGGATGTTCAGCTTCGAAGGAAGGAACGGCAACGGACAAGCTGGTTGTAGATGGTGACATCCCAAATACTAGTAGTGGAAGGAGGAGATGTTTGGATGGTTTTCCCCATATTTTTGTTGCAAACATTAGCAGCAACAAAGAAAGCAACACAATGCATTTTGTAGCAGAACCTTCAGTGGTTTTACCAGGTAGTAATTGTTTGTGTCTTTCAGCTTTTCCCGGTTAGGGGAACTCCAGTCCACTAATGATTGGCAGTAGATTTTTATGTGCTGGCTTGCCGGGCCTAATGCACAACCTTCAATGAAGGAACGCCCATTCACGCATGTCGCCACACAGAAGACGCTCTAACTGAGAATCGAACGGGCAACGTCAAACTGTGAGACGACAAGGCTACCGCAGCACCACCACCGCAGAACTTAAATGATATTCTCAATGTGAAATTAAATTTTAAACGGAACAGTGACATTGTAGATTCTAACGGTACCTATGCTAAACAGTTACTGGACTTAGAATATTTACTGCATTAATACAAGATGTGGGCGATGGATAATGCATACTTGAAATACTGTTTGCAATTGAACATAGTGCCGAAGGGTTTAAGGGTATGTAAGTACCAAAACAATGTGAACAAGGGTACAGACATTCACAAACAGCTTATTGAGGCTTTTGAATGCTGTGGGTATGAGATAATGAGAGCAATAATAAAAAATAATGAAACAGAAATGGAAAAGATATATATACTGTAATTGAGCGTACTAACACCAACATTGTGAATAATTTAATGTACACCATTGATACTGAGAAAGCTAAATACCATGAATTGTTGAAAAAGATTGAATTGAAATGCAATGAGGTACAAAACAGAAAGGTTAAAAAGACTGAAAGGGCCTTGAGTGAATATAAAGCAAACATCCACTACCCAAAACCCAAACAACATACTAGATTTGATTATGACAAGAATGAATATGGTAGGAAGGGAATGGATTTAGGAGACAATTATGAGCTTAACCCAAACATCTATGACCCCATGGAATTTCCCCCACTTAAGAAGTCTGAGAGATTGATGCAGAAAGAGCCTGTTCAATATGGGCCAAAAAACTTCAGGGGGAGGGGGTGGGAGACACAGATGAGGCAACCACGACAAGGAGCTTGGAATTAACTAATGTTATTCACCAGGAAGGTTTTAAATATTCTTATAATGGGTTTAATATATTTAATTATTCTAGTTTAAAGGTTACTAAACCATTTTTTGATTTGTTCTCATAAGGTTTTTCTTTTATACCTACAGTGACAGCGGACATTTTTAAGTTACTAGTGGACTTGAAACTTTTCATCAGGAGAAAAAACCTGGAGTTGTTTTTTAAAGGAAAGAGTGTGAGCAACAAGCATGACAAATTAGTTAAACAAAGTGTATTTAATCCACCTATTCACCCACAATTGCGGAATTTTGAATTAGTACTAGAAGCTGAAATAAGGAAAGTACTGAAATGTCAGAGAGTGCAATCAAACATAACACCTGAGGAAAAAGGAATTTTGACATTAGTTACTGGGAATAAAAACCTCAGGGTAATGAAACCTGACAAGGATGGAGGGGCTGTGCTAATGGATTATATTTCGTATGAAGGTAAGATGCAAGAACTTTTAAGTGATACAAAAAATTATACCAGAGTATCCATAAATGAAGTGAATATTGCTTACAAGAAAATTTATGTAATTCTAAATGATTTATTATTGGAGGGTTTGATACATTTAGATACATATAATTTTTTATACATGGAAAAGCCCAGGGTACCAACAATATTTGGTATACCCAAGGTGCACAAAAATTTGAAAAACCCTCCTTTGAGACCTATGGTGTCATCAGAAGGTTCTGTTACTGCACCACTGGCCAAATATGTGGACAAAAAGATCAAAGATTTAGTCAAAGGAAATAAAAATATTTTAAATGACTCGTGGGACCTTTTAATGAGATTAGATAGTACAAAATTTTGCGAAGATTTAAGTTTTGTAACTTTGGACGTGGTTGATCTTTTTACATGTATACCGCATGAACTGGGGTTAAAATGGTTTGAGAAGATGTTAATAGGTTATAAAGGTATTAATTTTAATGACTTTAGAACTATTCTTGTACTAATGGATACGATTTTAAAGAAAAACTTCATCTTTTTTGAAAGTGAATATTACAAACAAACCACTGGAGTAGCCATGGGTGCACATTGTGCCCCCACATATGCAAATTTAATTATGGCATACTGGGAGGAGAATTTTGAATTAAATTCTTATTTTCACTATCATTGGAAATATTATGGGAGATTCCTGGATGATATTTGTATCCTTTGGACTAGTACAGAAAATACGTTCAAAGATTTTTTTAACTATATTAATGGAACAACCTCCTTTTTAAGTTTTACATATGAACTTAATAAAGACCAAATGAATTATCTAGATGTTAATATACAGAAAGTTGGTGGAAATTTTACATCAAAAATTCATCGTAAAGAGACATTTTCCAATTCCTACTTGCACTACACTAGTTCTCATCCACCACACCAGAAGAAAGGGGTGGTAAAGGGGTGGTAAAGGGTCAACTAGTGCGGGCAAGTAGGATGACATCAGAAGATGAGACATTTAATGAAGAAGTTAGATATATTACAAAACTATTTCTTGACAGGGTTACCCAATGGATTTGTTGAAACAGATCAGCTTAGAGGTAATAGAGGGAAGAAAAACTAGGTTTGCCCCTATACTTGGAAAATCAGACTCTGTTCAAGTATTAAACAATGCAGTAGACAATGATAGTGACGGTTATAATTCAGGTATTACACTCACATATGATGCACAAGAAAAGTCATAGAAAGAGAATGGTTGAATTTTGCTAAGATATCAGATTTGGACCATATTTTTGATAAAGAAGTAAAGTATATATATCGAAAAGGTAAAAATATTAAGAATCTTCTGGAGAAGGGTACTCAAATAGGAAGAAGTGAAGGACACTCTAGGAGTAAGAAATGTTTGTTTAAATGTGGTAGTTGTAATTACTGTTCCCATTGGTTAACAGGAAATACAATATATTTAAAATCCCGTAATAGGAAGTTACACTTGAACACTTATCTGAACTGTAACACTAAAGGAATTATATATTTAGCATTATGTAAAATATGTGATTCGTTTTACATAGGGAAAAGTGAGAGAAAACTCAAACAGAGGTTGTATGAACATCTCTATGATATTAAAATGAAACATGAAAATAATGCCCTATTTAAACACACCTGTGTATGTACAGGAGCTGAATTTGGATTCTTTATTCTAGAGACTGTAGCTATTGACCCGAGAGGTGGACCATGGGAAACAAGGGTTAAATATAGAGAGTTGTACTGGCAAGTAATACTGGAAGCTTGTAAAAACCCTGGGTTAAATTATATGATTTCCATTATGCCTGTATTAGATCTGCTAAGTTATAGATAGGGCTTGAATTGTAAACATGTTCCACTATAAAATTTAAAAGAACATTTATTTGAACAAAAAAGACAAATGGCCTTTAATTGTTTTTTAAAAAAAGTTTTTTAGAAAAAGTCTTTTAAAAGTAGTTTTTTTATGATTGTCCACTAGATGGTGCTATTTATTTATATATTATAGCAATAACCCACGCCTGGGTGTGGGTAATGCGGGATTTACCCACGGTTGGCGTGGTTTCGCCCTCGGGACCAAACAAAGACAACCGTGGGTAAATCCGCATTACACCCACACCAAGTGGTTATTGCCATTATACTATGACATTATTTAAGAAAAGAAATAATTACTTTTCTTAAATAATGGCATGGTATAATGCCTCTTTGCTGCCCTTCCGCAGCTGCCTGGTATCCGCGGCAGTTCTGATGTACTGCGCATGCCTACGCAGTACATCAGAGCTGTGGCCAAAAGCAACGGATAAAGCAAGATCTCCGTTGCTTTTTTATTGTTTCGCTATGTTATATGGGTTTAACATAGCGAGACAGCTTTAAAATAAGCAATGGAGAGATCAATGGTGAGGGTGATCACTGGGGATTACTGTTAGCCAGTAATGGCAGACTCGTTAGAGTTTCTTATTTCATGTTGTTCAGTAAGTGATTGCCTGACGGGTCCTGTAAGTCAATAATGCCAGGCATTGGATAACATGCTAATTATTCAGAAAGTGCATTGCAATGCACATACACACATACATACACACACACACACACACACACACACACACACACACACACACACACACACACGCACACACACACACAAACACACCCACACAATTTTTTTTAATCAGTGATTACTGCTAGCCAGTAACACCAGACATTACATTATCAGACAAAGGAACACATCCTTTTTTGGAGGGGGAATAAATGAGGATTACTGTTAACAGTGCCTGACATGACAGTTTCATACTACCTATTACTCAGGTGTGCTTCCCTTTTTGTCGGGGCGTCACTGGGGATTACTGTTAGTTAATAGTGCCTGACATGACAGTTTCATACTACCTATAATTCAGGCGCACTTCCCTTTTTGTCGGGGCATCACTGGGGATTACTATTAGCTAATAGTGCCTGACATGAGAGTTTCATACTACCTATTATTCAGGCCCACTTCCCTTTTTGTCGGGGCATCACTGGGGATTACTGTTAGCTAATAGTGCCTGACATGACAGTTTCATACTACCTATTACTCAGGTGTGCTTCCCTTTTTGTCAGGGACGTCACTGGGGATTACTGTTAGCTAATAGTGCCTGACATGAAAGTTTCATGCTACCTATTATTCAGGCGTGCTTCCCTTTTGTCGGAGCATCACTGGGGATTACTGTTAGCTAACAGTGCCTGACATGACAGTTTCATGCTACCTATTATTCAGGCGTGCTTCCCTTTTTGTCAGGGCGTCACTGGGGATTACTGTTAGCCAATAGTGCCTGACATGACAGTTTCATACTACCTATTACTCAGCAGTACTTCCCTTTTTGTCAGGGCGTCACTGGGGATTACTGTTAGCTAATAGTGCCTGACATGACAGTTTCATACTACCTATTACTCAGGTGTGCTTCCCTTTTTGTCGGGGAGTCACTGGGGATTACTGTTAGCTAATAGTGCCTGACATGAGAGTTTTATACTACCTATTATTCAGGTGCACTTCCCTTTTGTCAGGGCATCACTGGGGATTACTGTTAGCTAATAGTGCCTGACATGAGAGTTTCATACTACCTATTATTCAGAAGAGCTTCCCTTTTGTCAGGGACGTCACTGGGGATTACTGTTAGATAATAGTGCCTGACATGAGAGTTTCATACTACCTATTATTCAGGCGTGCTTCCCTTTTTGTCAGGGATGTCACTGGGGATTACTGTTAGCTAATAGTGCCTGACATGACAATTTCATACTACCTATTATTCAGGTGTGCTTCCCTTTTTGCTGGGGCATCATTGGGGATTACTGTTAGCTAATAGTGCCTGACATGACAGTTTCATATTACCTATTACTCAGGTGTGATTCCCTTTTTGTCGGGGCATCACTGGGGATTACTGTTAGGTAATAGTGCCTGACATGAGAGTTTCATGCTACCTATTATTCAGGCGTGCTTCCCTTTTTATCGGAGCGTCACTTGGGATTACTGTTAGCTAATAGTGCCTGACATGAGAGTTTCATACTACCTATTATTCAGGTGTGCTTCCCTTTTGTCGGGGTGTCACTGCGGATTACTGTTAGCTAATAGTGCCTGACATGACAGTTTCATACTACCTATTACTCAGGTGTGCTTCCCTTTTTGTCGGGGCGTCACCGGGGATTACTGTTAGCTAATAGTGCCTGACATGAGAGTTTCATACTACCTATTATTCAGGCGTGCTTCCCTTTTGTCGGGGCGTCACTGGGGATTACTGTTAGCTAATAGTGCCTGACATGAGAGTTTCATACTACCTATTGCTCAGGTGTGCTTCCCTTTTTGTCGGGGTGTCACTGGGGATTACTGTTAGCTAATAGTGCCTGACATGACAGTTTCAAACTACCTATTACTCAGGTGTGCTTCCCTTTTGTCGGGGCGTCACTGGGGATTACTGTTAGCTAATAGTGCCTGACATGACAGTTTCATGCTACCTATTATTCAGGCGTGCTTCCCTTTTTGTCGGGGCATCACTGGGGATTACTGTTAGCTAATAGTGCCTGACATGAGAGTTTCATACTACCTATTATTCAGGCACACTTCCCTTTTCAGAGGGGGCATCACTGTGGATTATTGTTAGCCAATAATGACAGATTAATTACAGTTTTATGTTTCTTATTGCTCAGCAAATGCATCTCAATGTACAGATACACTTTCAATATTTTTTTTTATCACTGACACCCAAAAATGTCAGACATTAGAGTTTCTGACTTCATGTTATTCAGGAAAGCCACAAATTTTATGAGTAATAATGTCATACATTATAGTATGCGTTTTATTACTCAGGAAGTGTATCTCGATGCACATACTTGTTTTTCTTAAAGCAGTGATTATTGTTCACCATACCTCTCAGCTGTCCAGATTTTCACAGAATGTCCAGATTTCTGACTCATGTTTTTGGTCTGATTCTCATAAAATCCTCAAAAGCTAGTTACAAAAACAAAATTACCAAAGATTCCAAAGACAACCACAAGGCATTCTATAGTTATGTCAAGAATCTAAATGGCAATGCTCAGATCTTCTCTGAGCTTCAACAGAATGGCATTAAATATACTGATCCCAAGGATATTGCCAATATCCTGGCAGATCGATTTAGTGCCAACTTCACCCCCCTCTCACCCCCTAAAGGGCCCATCTCAATACTAAAAGATTGCCAAATTCCGGTAATCATGGCCACACAGGTAGAAACCGCAGTCTCCAAAGATAAGAATACAGCATCCATGGGACCAGATGACATCCCAGGCTGTGTACTACATGAACTACAAAATGAACTGGCACCTCACCTAAGTGTCATATTTAATCATAGTTTCACCTCAGGCTTCATGCCCACTGAGTGGCGCACAGCTACAGTTATCCAACTCCACATGGGGGGGTCCACCTTGGATCCCAGGAACTACTGCCCCATCAGTCTGACGAGCCTGATCTGCAAGGGCATGGAACGCATTATCATGGAACTTATAACCAAAGACATTGGCAACCTTCAAACACAGGACACCACCCAGTTTGGGTTTGTGAAGGGCTGATCTTGTCACCTGAACCTGATTGACTTCTTCGAGTCAGTCTCCAGAGCTGTGGATGAGGGTAAGATGGTCCACACAGCCTATCTGGACATTGCCAAGGCCTTCAACACCATGCCCCACTCTGGAATCATAGATAAACTTACTGAGCCGGGTATAATCCTTATGTCACTCGATGGGTTGCCAACTGGCTTACTGACAGAACCCAGACTGTAAAATTAGCCGACTCCAAATCCATCTCCAGACAAGTGACAAGTGGAGTACCTCAGGGTACAGTCCTAGGACCACTCATGTTTGGCATCTACTTCTCTGAAGTACAGGCCAACACTAAGGGACTCTGGCTAACAAAGTTCACAGATAACTGCAAACTGGGAGCCATTATTAAATCCCCAAATTATGTGGATATTCTACAAAAGGGCCTTACAGAAACAGATGCCTGGTGCCAGAGCCATGGGCTCAAGCTTAATGCCAAGAAATGTATAGTTATCCCCTTTGGAAAAAAAACATGTACCCATGAATTACCACATAGGTGGCAGTACACTAAACATCGAAAGTGTTATGATAGACTTAGGGACACAGGTGGACAGTGGTCTCACTTTTGATAACCACATCGCTACAACAGTCAGGAAATCCTTCTATGTGGCACACCTCATCACTAAGGGCTTTTCATCCAGAAAAAAGGAGGTCATTGTCCTATTGTACTCATCCCTCATTAGACCTATTATAGAGTACAACGCCCCATTTGTTATGTACCTCACAAGACATCTGCAACAGCTGGAAAGGCCACAGAAATACCTCACTAAAAGAATCACAGGCCTAAAGCAGATGCCATATGCCAACCGTCTAAAAAACTCCAGCTATACTCTGTGGCATATCGTCTACTCAGAGGCGATCTCTGCTTAACATACAAGGCCATGTCAAACCCTGAGCTGTTGGACATGCTCCACTTAAAGAAATCCCAGTCCCTCAGAGCCACACGCTCCAGGGATCTAAACCTTGTCATCACAATGAACAAAACATGCTGGAGGGATAGGTTCCTGACCCAGAGACTCCCCAGACTCTGGAATAGACTGCCCATACATGTCAAGCAGCACTTCATTGGTCAAAAGGAACCTTGATGATTGGATGGGAGATAGGAAATTCACCCTGAGGATCATGTCAGTTGCCCTTCTAGACAGGGGTCCAGAGAAGTAAATATTGTGGGAAGAAATATCCAAGGAATTGTTATGGCTAGGCTTGTATAGGCCCTCGGGCCGATAGCCTAGTACCAACCTATGAACCTATGAACCTATGAACTGTGGATTAACAGATGGCTGGAGCCTGGAGGGCATTTCGACTGGATTTCCAAGATTATAGGGATTATGCTGTTATTTTTCCTGCTTTTGGTGTGGAAATAGACTATATTATTTGTTTATATGTTCCAGTAGAATTATGTGTAAGGATGGAATTCAACATCAGTCTGCACCATTATTTGACCATTCCACAGTACCAGCAGATGTAAGAATTCTTACACCATGTGGGTAAACCTCTATGGAGATTTGATGTAGCATTATTGAAACAATCATCATTTTGTTCCATGCTCAATACAATTTCTGCAAGATAACGGGGAGATTTGGAGTGAAATGTGGTCCTTTGGATGGAAGGATTTAAAATGGAAATTAAGGAAGCAGTGCAAGCATAGGTTAGGATGGACAGGAGGAGGTGTGACCATATGTTGACCAATGTAGCTGGACAGACTGATGGACTTTTAAAGGACTACAAAAGTTGGTGAGGTAAGAACAGGCTGCTAGCTGAACAGATGAAGGCACACAGCAGGAATACAAGGCTTCACAGTACAATTCTATACAGAATAGGTGGGAAAGGTGGAAATGTTTTCATTGGGCCAAAGGTATTTCAGACTCAGAATTACTAGCTTGTAAACTTAAAACACAGAGAAGGGAGATAAAAATTTTATCCATACAGGATGCAGAAGGGCAGCTGCACCATAATATTGTGGTCATAAATGAAATGGCCACTATATTCCAGTAGCATGCACAATCAGTTACAGCAGGATTAGATCCAGGCAGAATATTGTTTTCAGAAAGGTTCAACTTCCACAGCTTTTGGTGGAAATTCTGCAAGTTTTAAACTGCCCTGTGTCAATTGAAGAAATGTGTTTGACAGTCAGAGGTTTGCCTAGAGGTAATGTAGCATATCCATTATGTAGAGGTAGTGGTATTGCTTTTACTGGAGCTATAGGCATAGTGAGGCACATGGTTGTTTTTGTGAGGCACATGGCTACTTTCATGAGACACGTGGTTGTTTTCCAATCTCTACTAGGGCAGCATTAGGGATTATGCTACTGAAAAAGGGGCAGGATGTTGCTTTGTCAGCTGGTTACAGGCCCATTTCACTGTTTCCTTTGAAGGCAAAGGTTTACACAAACATTTTTTGCTAAATGTTTGGAGTTATTTATCTCATCAAGGTTTTGTCAAAAGCAGGTAAAATAAGCAAGCACTGGTCTAACAAACTGAGTAACATGATCCTGGCACACACAGCTCCAATAAAGGCTGTCCCACCTCAACACAAGTACATGATAATATCACAAAGGAACCATTGGCTCACAAAGTTATAAAACATAAATCTTTAATTCTCCAACCGCACGATAAATTCCAACAGTGTTACACAATAAGATTAAGTGCTTTCATCTTCTTAGAATTTTTAATTATGTTGGAACAATTGTTTGTTTTCATGCATAAAGTGTTAGAATATTTTTTAATAAGTTTTTGATAGGGTAGACAGAAGAATAAATAATTTATTTTCGAAGAAAAAAAGAAAGTTAGAGAGAGATAGTCAACAATACAAGGAAAACATCCTAATACAGGTGATGCAGGCTAGAGTTTTGCCAGCATCACCCATCCGGGCAGTTCCACAAGTTTATGCAGTTCATGTGCTTGTGACTCACCCCATGCAAATAAGACAGAAAGTATCTGGGATCCGGGGTTGCTTGAGCATTGACCAATAAGGAAGATTTGTAGTAGGAAAAAAGGCCCTTACTAGGGGATTTTGGACAGGATTTGTTATCAGACTTGATTTCAAATTGAGGGACAGTCCTTCTTTTGGAACGAGTGTATGCAAGGGAGACCTGCCTCTTTTGGAAGGATTAAGTGAGTTTAAATAGTCCAACTTCTTGTCATAACAGGAATGTATGGAGCCTGCAATTGCATCCCGTATATTCAGAGGAAGCAATTATTTATTAGCATTTATTTATTACTTATTTTATTTAACATTTGTTAACCGGGAAAGTCCAACAAAGCCAATTTTCAGTGGCGGCCCAGGGAGAAATGCTCCCGACGCATGTCTTCGTGATGTGGGTGGAATCCTGAACACCCAGAGGAAACCCACACAAATGCAGGGAGGACATGCAGATTCCACACAGAAGACACCCCAGCCAAGAATCAAACCGGGGAACCTCTTGAAGGTGAGGTGACAACACTACTGCTGCACCACTGCGCCATCCATGAAGTTAGTGGATGTTATATAGGTAATCTGCGTACATCCTTGTGGATTAAAAATAAATGCTTGAAAGGACTTAGATCTACTCTTTATAAGCTGCTGTTACAGAATAGGGAACTACCCAGTAATAATTCTAGATTAGCAAGGGAAATGCATTTTTGATCTAGGGTCATGGGAAAGGTGTTAAGTTAATAGTCAGCCTGGATAAATATCCCACAGTGTGCACTAACCTAGTATAAAATACTGTACCAATGGCAAAATTCTCTGTGAGGCTGTTTAGAAGGGTGCTAAAGGCAAAGTTGATTATTGGAGATGTTAGTGTTCACAAGCATATTACATGCACATGGTGCAGTGGTGCCCTTAGATCAAGGTGTTATAGGAAAAGATCATAGGGGATGCTGCAATGTTCAATCATTCAGTGAATCCAAGTCAGGATTACCCAGAGTTCTGCTATTAGGCATTATTCCAGGATAGTTCCTGATGAAGGAGGAAGTTTGCTCATGGCCCAGACTTGTGTGGTTACTGGTTCTTGCTATAATCTCTAAATACTGGAAATAACAGAACCCTGCAGATGTATATACCAATTTTTGTACATAGGAATATTATGCGTGACTGCTTATTCCGATGTGTTAATTCAGAGCCTGTTTTAGAGACTTTTGGAATATATTTTCCTTCTATCGGTATAAAGTTTAAAACCATGGCTCTAATCATTTCTGAGTTACTGTTACAAGGGTAAACTTTATTTATGATTTTATGTTGTGTGGTTTCAATAAAATTGTTGATGAGTCTCTACTGTATATGCATTTTTTTAGCATTTCCAATTTATTTGGAGCTTTTCTCCCTGGGCCAATACTGAAAAGAGCTCTGCCCAGCTGAACTTTCCCAGCAAACAAATACAAAATAAAAATAATATAAAATAACTCAAATGCATCAGTTTCCATCAGCAGAAAACCAAAGTAGCTAGACTGCAGAGAAAAATATATAACTGCATCTGCTTGCAAAGTGAAATAATATAGCAATAACCCACGCCTGGGTGTGGGTAATGCTGGATTTACCCACGGTTAGTGTGGTTTGGTCCCGAGGGCGAAGCCCTCGGGACCAAACAAAGCCAACCGTGGGTAAATACAGCATTACCCACACCCAGAAGTGGGTTATTGCTATTATACCATGACATTATTTAAGAAAAGAAACTATTACTTTTCTTAAATGATGGCATAGTATAATGCCTGTTTACTGCCCTTCCGCAAATGTCTGGCATCCGTGGCAGTTCTGATGTACTGCGCGCCTGCACAGTACATCAGAGCTGTGGACAAAAGCAATGGAGAAAGCAAGATCTCCGTTGCTTTTTTTTACTGTTTTCGCTATGTTAAATGGGTTTAACATAGCGAGACAGTTTTAAAATAAGCAACGGAGATGTCCGTTGCTTATTTTAAAACTGTCTCGCTATGTTAAACCCATTTAACACAGCGAAACAGTAAAAAAAGCAACGGAGATCTTGCTTTCTCCGTTTCTTTTTTTTTAAAACCTGTCTCGCTATGTTAAATGGGTTTAGCATAGCGAGACAGCTTTAAAATAAGCAACGGAGATCTCTGTTGCTTATTTTAAAGCTGTCTCGTTATGTTAAACCCATTTAACATAGCGAGACAGTGTTTTAAAAGTAGAGTTATACTAATGGAAAAAAGTCAGGGCGACCGGACCTTTTTCCATTAGTATAACTCGATTTACTATGTGCATGCTGGCCAATCAGCGTGCACGTTTTGGGGGGGATCATGGTATAATAAACCACCTTCTATGTGGCACACCTCATCACTAAGGGTTTTTCATCCAGAAAAAAGGAGGTCATTGTCCCACTGTACTCATCCTTCAATAGACTCATTATAGAGTACAGCACCCCGTTTGGTATGTACCTCACAAGACATCTGCAACAGCTGGAAAGGCCATAGAAATACCTCACTAAAAGAATCACAGGCCTAAAGCAGATGCCCTATGCTGACCGTCTAAAAAAGCTCCAGCTATACTCTGTGGCATATCATCTACTCAGAGGCAATCTCTGCTTAACATACAAGGCCATGTCAAACCCTGAGCTGTTGGACATGCTCCACTTAAAGAAATCCCAATCCCTTAGAGCCACACACTCCAGGGATCTAAACCTTGTCATCACAATGAACAAAACATGCTGGAGGGACAGGTTCCTGACCCAAATTCCCCATACTTTGGAATAGACTGCCCATACATGTCAAGCAGAGCACCTCCTTGGTCCTCTTCAAGAGGAACCTTGACGATTGGATGGGAGATAGGAAATTCACCCCGGGGATCATGTCAGTCACCCTGCTAGACAGGGGTCTAGGGAAGTAAATATTATTGGAAGAAATATCCGGGGAATTGTTTGGCTAGACTTGTATAGGCCCTAGGGCCGATAGCCTAGTACCAACCTATGAACCTATGAACATAGATACAGGTACAAAAATACTGTAGGTTATACAGTTACTGCTTCACTACACTTCACACTGAATTGAAAAAAAAATCTTGTCAGCAAGGGGTTGTAAGTTAGAGAAACACAAAGAAAGCACTCTTAGTATTTCCTACAGTATGAAACCTGTGCCCACAGACTAAGAGTTGCGTGAATACAACCAATAGGAAAGGATCAGGTGGCATAGCACCTTAAAGGGACAATCCCAGCATTAGAAATTTGGGTCTGAATTCAAGTTGACCAAACTAACACCTACTTTCTTCTTGTCACGTATATTCCTATCCACAGTGTTATTTTACTTTTAAAAATATTGTAAACCACTGGTCTCAGCCTAGTTTTAGTTCCTACTGAGAACTAGGTATTATTTTTTTAAGTTCCTAACAGCCTTCAGATTTGCAGTCTGCTGTATGCAGAAGTATTGCCATCAGACAAATGTGATATATTGCACCATTTCTGGTAGCCTGTCCTAATAAGAGCAGAAAATTATTATTTCTTATTAATATTGATAGTTCACCTGTCTTTTGATTTAACATTGCTGTAATGACATAACAAAACATTGGAATTGGAATTACATAATTTTGTTTTAATATTTTTTTTCTGAGAGCAGTGGATCATCCCCTGTGCCTTAGTGTTTGGTTACGATATACTGCCATGTGGTATCCTGGTAAAAGTAATGTGGTATCGTGGTACCGTTTTTTTCTTTTGTTTTCTTTGGTTTCTCCCATTTATTTAGTTTCACTTTAGGACTTAAAGACAGTAAATGTAAAAATGTTGAAAGAACAGAATCGAGATACAGAGTAAGCATAGGTACACTGTTCTAATTGTGAGACACAGATCAGTTTTGTCCACATCAGCTGCAATTCCATGCTCTTTTCCCATTGTCATAATGCTTGCATGCAGATGTAGCAGAGGTAAGACTGTGAAACAGGAGACTTTATGAAAGGAATATAAAAACAATGTGCTTAAGCTAATTGCTGCACTAGACATTTTGGCTTATTTTCTGCTTCTTTTTAAAATATATTTTGCTGCAACAATGGGTATCTTTGTAACTTCAGCTTTGAAAGTTTTGCCACTTTTTTTTAAAGAATTTCAAGTCAGTGAATTTAATGCATATGATAATCCTGATTCCTGAACCAATGTGAAGACAATTAAAGAGAAAAATAAAAAAAAATGCACACACATTACTGTGCTTACCGAAATATATGTTCTGCTCACACCACCCAGCTGTACCTCATTTTCAGCAGTGTTCCATATTTTGAGTCTTGACACTCTGTGTTCCATTCTGAAAAGGCTTGGCATATTTCAGTTTGATGACCGGGGTAGTCCATTGGGCCTGGAAACATCCATTTTCAGTGGAGGCCCGGGGAGAAAAGCTCCACAGATATTGACAATAATACAATACTTATAAATACAGACATAGACGATTATACAAAGTTCCAAAGGTCAAGAAATAATGATAGCATGAAAATGAAGAAAAGCATTAGTCAAAAGAAAAGTCAATGTGAGTCATATGGTCTAAGTAATATTTACAAAGTATATAGGTGATTTATATAGTTTGAGTAATATTTACAAAGTATATAGGTGATTTATATAGTCTGAGTAATATTTACAAAGTATATAGGTGATTTATATAGTCTGAGTAATATTTACAAAGTATATAGGTGATTTATATAGTCTGAGTAATATTTACAAAGTATATAGGTGATTTATATAGTCTGAGTAATATTTACAAAGTATATAGGTGATTTATATAGTCTGAGTAATACTTACAAAGTATATAGGTGATTTATATAGTCTGAGTAATATTTACAAAGTATACAGGTGATTTATATAGTCTGAGTAATACTTACAAAGTATATAGGTGATTTATATAGTCTGAGTAATATTTACAAAGTATATAGGTGATTTATATAGTCTGAGTAATACTTACAAAGTATATAGGTGATTTATATAGTCTGAGTAATATTTACAAAGTATATAGGTGATTTATATAGTCTGAGTAATACTTACAAAGTATATAGGTGATTTATATAGTCTGAGTAATATTTACAAAGTATATAGGTGATTTATATAGTCTGAGTAATACTTACAAAGTATATAGGTGATTTATATAGTCTGAGTAATATTTACAAAGTATGGACATTGATATATATATATTTTTTTTTAATCCAGAAGTTAAGAATCTGCAAGGAGCGAGACAAGGTGAGGTAAAGGATGGTTTATAGTGGAGAAGGGAGTGGGTTCAGGGGGAAGTTAACAAGTGTCAGACAGAGGAATTAGGTGCAGAAAGTAGGAGAGCACTGTAGTAGCTAGTATAAGCTGTAGTGCTTGAAAGATGGTATTAAGGAGTTATGTAGTAAGGAAACAGGAACATTCCTACTTTTAAAATGGGTGAGACTGGAGAAGAAAATTGAAGTTTGCATGGCTTTGGATATTTCAAAGGGAGGCAGGAAGAGAATTTCAGAGTTTAGCTAAGGAGCAGGATAATAGTAGGTGGCTGGGGGTCGAACAGGTTTTCTGATCTAAGTATATGGTTAGGAATGTATGGGGTTAAGGAGGTGGACAGAGAAAGACAGCTAGAAGGTTGGAATATAAGCTTGTGGGCAGTAGTAAGTTTAAGATATTTGAGGTAGTTAGGAAGTTCAAGCCATTGCAGAGAGAGAAACAGTGATGAGATATGTTTCTGGAGTTGGTGGCAAATTTGGAGATCTTATTGTAGCAGGTTTCCAGCTTGACCTGTACGCCAAGCTAAAGATTAGTAAATAGGGGAGCACCATACATAAGAGAGAGTAGGAGGTAAGTAGAGGTAAGGGTTCATCTGGTAGAAGGAGAGCGGTACCAATTGTGTCTGTACAGGAGGCCTAGTTTATGGTTTTTCTGATGTTAGTTTGAATGTGGATGTCATTTTCATCAATTGTAACACCCAATAGTTTGGTATGTGAAACTATTTCTACGGGGATAGTATTCTGAGCAGTTACTGTAAAAGAGTTTTTGTTTATATTGGTGTTTTTGGATGGGGAGAAGACCATTAGCTTTGTTTTGTTGGCATTTAATGTGAGGAGTTACTATGCATCTATGATTTGGTAGTAGAGAAGGCTAACTGAGTTTTGCAAAGAAGGTCAGAAGGGGTGTCTGCTGAACAAATGAGTCATCAGCATATCGGATTAGTGTGGTATCAGAGACAGACTGGTGGAGGTTATTTATGAAAATGTTAAAGAGGAGGGGGCCGAGGACAGAACCCTGGGGAACACCGGTTGTGGTGTGTAGAACGGAAGAGAATAAGTTATTCCATTTTACAGCTTACTGTCTTTCAGAGAGGTAGATAGTGAACCAGGTGATAGTCAAAGGGGAGAAGTTGAGAGAGAAGAGTTAGGATAAGAGTAAGGGGTGGGAAACAGTATCAAAGGCTTTAGAGAGATCAAGGAACAGAGTGGATGCAATTTTGCCAGAGTCACGTGCAAGGTTAATAGAGTCTAGAAACGAGAGGAGGGCAGTGATGGTACTATGCCAGGGACGGAAACTGTGCTGTGTTGGGGTTAGTAGATTGTTTTGGGTCAGAAAAGACATCATTTGGGATTTAATACATTTCTCCATGATTTTTGATAGTGGGGAGAGGATGGCTATGGGTCAAAAGTTGGAAGTGTCAGAATTTTTGCCCCCTTTATGGAGTGGAATGCTATAAGCATGTCTCCAGAGAGAGGGGACATATGATTCTTGGATGG
The DNA here is from genome assembly GCF_019279795.1 of Protopterus annectens. NCBI lineage: Eukaryota > Metazoa > Chordata > Ceratodontiformes > Protopteridae > Protopterus > Protopterus annectens. Next base: position 1,228,121,025 of record NC_056726.1, on the reverse strand, counting down.
ATCTATTTATTATGATGGAAATGGGATAGGCAATGCTGTCTGCAGGCAGTTTGAGAAAAGATGCGGGTAAATTATCAGGGACAGGTGAGCATGGAATGAGTTGAAGGAGGAGTTTTTTTACTTTGTTTGTAGAAACAGGAGAGAAGTTAAAATTAGGGGTAGGGGAAGTCAGATTAGGCGGAGATGTAGGGGGATTGGTTGGGGGTGGGATGGAGAGAAGTGAGAGAAGGTAGTAATGAGTTTAGCTATGGAGTCTATGAAGAAGTTATTGAAAAGAAAGGAGGTTTCTAGATCAGTATAATTTAGGTTTGGGGATGGATTATCCTTGTTGCCAGGGGGAAGAAGGGAGGAGATGGAGTTCCAGAATTGTCTAGGGCTGGATAAGTGTTCAGATTGAAGCTTGCTGTAGTATGATTTACAGTCCATGATTATTAGTTTATTTACAGTGTTATGGAGTTGTTTAACTTCATTTAGGACACAGGCTGATGTATTTTTCTAATAGTTTCCACTTCTTATCTCTTAGGTGCATGATTTGTTTGGTCTCTTTAGTTAACCAAGAGGAGGTAGAAGCTTTAACTCTTTTAGCTTCTGTTGGAGCAAGATTGTTAAGAAGGTTTAGGAAAGTTTTATTAAAGTAATTAATGGCATTATCAGGAGGCAAAGTTTTTAATGGTGATCAATCTGTTACTTTTAGGCAGTCTATGAATATGTGTGGGTTGAAATTAGAGAGATTTTAAGATTATATATAGTGGTGGTGTTTATGAGGGGGAGAGGAATGACGGTCAGCAAATACAAGCAGGTAGTCACTGAGAGAGTCAGGAAGGATGCCAATATCTGAGATAAGGTTTTAATGAGACACTAAGATCCAGTCAATCATGGTACCAGTGGTACCATCTTTGTTTAGCCTGGTAGGAGAGTTTATTAGTTGGGTGTAGTTATAAAGGTTGATATTTTGAGAAGAGGACAGAGAGTTAATTGTGGCCCAGTTTATCTTTACATCACCTAGAATAAATGTTTTGTTTTTGATGTTAGTTGAAAACCAGGAGAGTATATCTTCAAGTATAGGAATGTTGTTACCTGGGGGCTGGTGACTTCAAATCAAAGTGGGGGCTGTAGGAGACAGCTGAATGGGTGGTGCCAATGGGAAGTGGTGTGGTCAACTAGAAAGGGGTGGAGCTATGCTAAAAACCACAAAGACTGGGACTTTAATTAAATACACTGACCTGGGTGCCAAAACATCATTATGAGAGTCCAGTCAAGATAAATTAAATTGTAGAAGAAAAATAAATATTTCAATGCATTGGTTACATGACAACTTACTTAATAACTAGATGGAAATGAAAAGGTTGTGAGGCATGAAAAAATAAATTAATTTTTAAATACATTACTGGAATGCCAGTCAAAATCAAGTATAAAAAAACAAGCAGTACTCAACTCTAACCACTTCTCCTTGCACTGCAGTTCTAATTATAATTTATATTCAACTTTATAAAGTACCAAGTAACATGCTGAAAGAAGCAATCTCTGTGATACCTCCACTTGTAAAAATGTTTCTTATCCAAAAAAGACCTGCTACCTGACAACATCTATCTACTTGTTTCATGGGGAAAACATGATCAAAGTAAAAAATGAACAGCAAACAAGAAACAAGCTCAAGATAAATTGCTTAAAGGATTACTGCACAGTTTATGGACCACACATGATAGATTGGCATTCTGTTTAGTTTACGGGTAAACCCTGCAAAGATGACTGCAAGTCTCCAACAAATGTATGAGCTTCTGAAAATACTGTAATCCTGTCCTTTATTACAAATATTGTCATATGTATTTCAATACCTAAGGCTTATACACTATCTAGTTATTCAACTATTCTCTGCATGGCTACAACAAAAAGGCTTTCAATGTTGGTAATTTTTTAACAGTGTAATTATTAAAGCTTACTTGCATCTTACAGTCTCAGACAAGCTTACCTTATGGTCATTAAAGCATCGTTACTTAAACACAGAGCAACAGGCACTAAAACAACATGCATTTTCTGAATAAGAAGAAGCATAAATCAACAGTATAAAAATATGACAGAAAACCAGAACATTCTGCAAAATCAAGGACAGATGAAAAGCCACTGTAGTACTTGTGTCTACCTTGGATAGGGGGGATACTCTGCACACTTACACTACATAACAGCTCCTTGCCTTGCTTGGATACATCCAGAGTCACTACTTGGGGGAGTGGAGTGCAACAAGTCTGTCACAATTTGAAAGGTCTCTGGCTGACGGAGATGGCCCCTTGACACATTTGTCATACCTTTCAGCCTCAGAGCAAGAAATCTGGACAAAGCCACAAACAGAAGTGTGACAAAGGCCCAAAAATAAGGACAATTTTTAAATATTGCTCTTATAAACTTAGAAAGATAATAGAATAGTAGATATAGTAGGTCTTGCATTAGTATGAATTTTCTGAATTTTCGGAAGGGTATGAAATCTAAAACTCAAATGTCTGTCATTATTTTCTAACTTCAGCCTTTAATGATTTGCCACTAATTTGTCAGAAAACCACAATTTTATGAAAAACGGACCAAACATGTGATGCAAAAATATAAAATGCCACACAATACAGCTGGGAACCTGTCAAAGAAGGGAAATTGTTTTTAATAGTAGTGCTGTTAACTTGAGAAGCTGACAAAATAAGAGAATCTACATGCATTTCTGAAACTAAAAGTAATCTATAACTCTGATCATTACAATTAAAGGGTGGGAGGGTGGCCTAATGGTTAAGGTGTTCGCCTTACAAACACAAGGTGCAGGGTTTGATTCTTACAAGAAATAATTGGCTAGGCTTAAAATGGCTCACAAGCGCAGTTAGCTTAGTATGAACCTATGAATTATTTATTAATTGTAAACCCTCCACATTTTTTCCAAATGTGCCATTTTGCAAAGGAATTATTAGGAGAGAGCAACATTTTGAGCCAATATTGGGGACAGTTGAGAGGTTTGGATATACCTAATTCTATAAAGCAATTTATTTGCATGTACCTCTCAACCTCTTAATGCAGGAAATCTGGACAAGGCCAAATATATTGGAGGAACATGCAAACAGTACTAAAAATTGCTCTCGTATAAACTTAGTTGACAGAACAACAGGTCTTGCTTTAACATGCATTCCTTTGAAGAGTATAAAGTCTGAAACTCAATGTCTGTCATTATTTAGTGACTTCATTCCTAAATGATTTGCCAGAAAACCACAAATTTTATGAGGAACAAACCAAAAAAAAAAAGCAAAATTCTATTCATTCTGCAAAAATCTGGACAGTTAGGAGGTATAGTTCAGCTGGGGTTGCCTGAGCTTGCCACCCTTCCCCCTCACAAAATCATGGTCGAATGGGGCCTCCCCCCTGCAGCTATTCCAATGTCCCATTACTTGGCTATTTCACCCCATTTACCATAAACACTGCAATGCGCATACTGCTTTACTTCTACAATGATTTTGATTTCATTTAAAAGTTTTATTTTACATTTTACAGCACAAACACTAATAGACATCTGCAAAACAAAGCAATGCAGTCTCACAATGAAAATAGACTTAGCATCAAAACTTCACTGCCCTTGAAACTCACATTCATTGAAACAGCACTGAAAGCCACATTCAAAGAAAATAAATCTGGCCAGTGGCAGATAAAGATTAACTTTGGGCTGTTTTCAAATCATAGGCCCCTTGCACAGGAAACATACATGTGTTCTTTGATACACCTTCCTGATTGTATTAATTTATATTCCTTGTATAATACAGTACAGTTGTTAAAATATTAAAGATGACATTTTAAAATTATTGTTTTGAACATTTTTTCCAGTAAACAATGAAACAAAATGCATGCACCAATAATGACAAAATTGCCCAGTTCAGAACATTTCCATCATAAAAGTCTACTCAAACTTCTACAATCCACCAGTATCAGTAAATATGCACAATCTCTACAGCAGTAAAAGTCATCTAAGTTATTCCACATTAAAGAGAGCTATAACTAATAAACAGGTTGCTGCTAGCAAACAACTTTATGTGTCATTGTTTCATCTACAAATAAAGTGCCTGTTGCTCTTGAAGAATAAATTGCCTATGTTACATTCAAAAATGATAAGCTAGTAATATTGCAATAGGGAATGGATGGCAAACTGATAATAGGTTAATTGTTACTAGGTATCTCCACCAAAGAAGACATTCTCAGGATTGCAGCATCCACCCCCTTTAAAAGTACAACACAGTACACTATCAGCAATACATCTCTATACTGTGGGAGTAGAACCCACAGCCTTCTATATCAAAAGCAGGTACACTACCTGTTGTGCTATTAACAATGCAAGCCAACTCAGTATAAGCAGAACTAAACTTCTCTTCAAGCTCTCAGCTCCTTGTAAAATCCACTCGACACTCAACTGTATCACTCAACTTTGAAGTTCAAGAAATCTGGAAAAAGCCAAAATTTATTGCGGGGGGGGGGAGAAAAAAGCCCAAAAACTAGGGACACATTTTAAACATTGCTTGTATAATCTTGGAAAGTTGCTAGAATAATATGCTCTATTACCACCATGCATTTTACTGCCAGGTCTTGAATTCAGGACCCTGTGCACTACAGTCAGAGCAACATACCACTATGCCAAATCAGCTGTTTCTTAAAAAACAGGTAGACTTAAACTTAAATGGCTATCATTTAGTGAATTCAGTTCTCACCATAGTTCTCAACCTCTTAGCACAAAACACCTATACAAAGCCAATAATGGGGGAATAAAGCTCCCAGACATATCCAGTGAATTCAGTTCTCACCATAGCTCTCAACGTCTTAGCACAAAAAACCTGGACAAAGCCAATAATGGGGGAATACAGCCCCGAAAATAGGAACAAATTTCAAATATTTATCTTATAAACAGAAAATTGCTAGAACAAAAGGTTTTGTGTTACCATGTACTTTCTGAAGAATATGAAGTCTGAAATTTAAATGCCTGCCATTATTTATTGAATTAAAAATCCAGAAAGCCACAAATTTCACAAGAACAAAAATATGCAGCACAAATTTCACAAGTGCTGGTGGGTACAGAATTCAAGCTCTTGCTACCTGCTCCCAAGGAAGGGTCTATATTATTTACACAAAAACTGAATCATGCGAACACGTACTGAGCGACATATAAAGAGCGAATATTCAGAATATCAAAGGTATGAACGGAGACTGCCGTAGGGAATTCTTCCCTTTGCTTCAATGGAGTGCGATCTCGGAGTTGGTATATTTAAGTAGGGGGGGTGTGGGGGGTGCAGGGGAGCTTGCCCCCCTGCATACAACAGTTAGTGACAGTATTTGTTTGTTGGTTTTGTCATGTCTGGAATTCAATGTTTTGGGCTTTCGCCCTTTACGTGTTCGCGTGATTCAGTTTTCGTGCATATAATATAAACCCCCCCCAAGGTACAGGGTTTGAGTCCAACCACCAGGTATATTTTCTGAGTTCTCTCTAGCCCCCAGGTATATTTAACTGGGGCAGTTTACACACACACATTCACACTCACACCCACACACACACACACACACACACACATACACACACCCTACCTGACTCCATTGCAAAATGATAGCCCAACTCCATCCATTCATTGCAGGTCTGCACTAAAAGTCCAGCTTCCTTCCATCCCTGCACTAAATCCTTCCATTGCTCATCCAGTCCTGCACTAAAAAGCCCGCGAGAAGTCCTTCCCATCCCTGCGAGAGCAAGCTGCTACCCAGCCTGCAGATGTTGCAGTCCAATCCCCCATCCAATCTATGCAGAACTGCATAGACTTCTCAGATTTCTGCTCTTGAATGCTGTCTTCCTAATCTGGACTGTCTCAGCAGCAGTCTGGATTCTGTGTGCATGCTCTGGGATATAGGGAATGCCATGAGCATGCATGCGTGAAGGTCCGGTGCTAGCATTTATTTTTTTATTTTCTTTCTTCTTTACAGCTGGGAGGGGGGGCTGCAGTCCTGCAGTCCAATAGCACAGGCCGCCCCTGCCTGGGGGAATATAGAGGGCAGCTATGCATATGGATTTGTGTTTGCTGAGTTTAAGGAGGGCAGTAGATAGTTCAGAACTGGCGAATTTAGGAATGGGATTGGTGTAGGGAGTAGCAATGTAGGAGGTGGAGTAAAGTATTGCTACTCCGCCACCATTTTTGTTGGGTCTACCAGAACATAGTATTTGGTAACCTGGTGGGAGAATTTCATTATCTTTTATATT
>NC_056726.1:1228084775-1228109775 GCF_019279795.1 Protopterus annectens | reverse complement strand
CCAAATGATAAAAACAAAACTTCTACTTACATGGGATAGTACTCCTAAAAAAGCTCTATATTTAACAATCAAAGTTATTGTTTCATGTACCCAAAAGAGGATATCGGTGTCATATACGTAAGTGTTTCATACTGTTTGTGCTAATACAGAAGAATAAAATGTATATAAACTTATTTGATTAATTGAAAAAGGATGACATAGCAGAATGCAAATAAGAGTTTCATGACGTCATGCTCAGTCCTTCTCCTATTTCTTAATTGTCTAAAATACATAGCTGTGAAGCTGGAAGTGTGCTACAAAATTATGGTGTGCAGCAGTCTCTTACGATCTCATATGTCTCCTAGACATTTGTCATTATAGGCATAATGCCTTAAAGTCTCCCTGCAAGTGACTACAGTGATGGGGTTCTACAAGTATAGGCATTTCTATTTCTGACTACCTCCTCTCTTTGCATACAGTATGTTGTCATCCTGCCTCCTGTTCCAAATTGTGTCTGCACATGCATATGCAAATTTAACCCTATGTAGTTGCACCATGCAGGCCCGGAGTATAAAAATAAATAAAACTAATATTCACTGCATAAACAGCCCATTCCAGAGTTGAACAGTTGTTTAACAGCATGCTTTCTATAATACTAGATCTTTGGTGACATGATAGTCCAGCAGTAAATTATAACTTTTGTGTTTACCCATTTTAAGCATCTTCTATATCTGCAAGAATGTTTGTCAGTACTGCTTTCAGGGTTCCCAGATTTCTTAAGGGCCAGGTAGAGACAAAGAAAAAAGGTCTTTCATGTTAAGTGAAGACCAGAAAAAAAAGGTCTTTTGTTCATGTGAAACAGCAGAGCAGCCAGTTCCACCTTAAGCAGAAGTGGCTCCGCTTTGCGATTTTTGATTGGCTCGTATATCAGTATATGAGCCAATCAAAAGTTCGCACAGCAGAGCCTCTTCTGTTCAATACGGAACAGCCTGCTGTTCCACATTGAACAGAGTGGCTCACCTTTGCAATTTATGATTGGCTCGTATGCCGGTATGCAAGTCAATCAAACATCGCACAGCAGAGCCTCTTCCGTTCAATACAGAACAGCCTGCGGAATTGAACAGAAGTGGCTCCGCTTTGTGATTTATTATTGGCTCGTATATCAGCATACAGGCCAATCATAAATCGCAAAGCAGAGGCTGTTTCACCGAGATTTTAACCAGCGTGCGGGACTCGGGATTGTGCTACTGATCCCAGGACAGTCCCGCTCAAATAGGGACGTCTGGCAACCCTGAGTGCTTTTGTCCTTCTAAGGGCCAGAGCAGGTCTCATACCAGCATTCCATGGAACTTTGTTTGGTGTGCAAGGCATTGTTATATAATCTATATTGCTGGAAGCTTTCAGCAGTTCTTTGAGCCCCTGTTGGCTCTCATAAAGGCTTGTAAATGTGATAAAGCATTGTCTGCAGTACACTAAATTATTATTAGCAGGAAAAGAACAGGCAAGTTTTATCATGATCATCTTCAAACTCCCCGTTATCCCATTTTTCCACACTGAGTAGGGATGTCATCATCCTTCTTGATTCACTGCCACTCTCCTACCTTCTTCGAAGGATATGCTTGTCACATGTCTCTTCTCACTCAATCTACCCATTTTTTTGCTGGACAGCCTTGCGTCCTCTTGTCTTCTTCCTGACTCTCTCAAATCTTCTTCAACAAATTGTTTTTTTTCTTTCCTGAATATGTGCCCAAACCAGCATAATTTGTTTTCTTTAACCTTCATTGCAATTGGAGCTGCTTTGGCTTCTGCCCTGATGTCCTCATTTCTTCTTCTGTTCTACAGTATGTATTCTACAAAATGTCTCAGGCAACTCATCTCCATCACCTCTAGTTTCCCTAATTGCTGTGCCTTCGCAGTCCAGATTTCTGTACTAACAGTGGTACTAGTCACACAACTGTTTTGTACACTAGTTTTCAGCTTCTTTGGCACTCTTCTGTAACACACTACCCCAACACACTTTGCCAGTTGGCTGCAGCCTCTCTGGTACTAGTGTTGACCTTCTCATTCAGACTTTCCTTCACCTGAACCACCTCTCCCAGATACTTGTAACTGTAAACCTGTTGCACTATTTCCTTATTCTCAACTATGTCTCACTGTAAACATTGGATCAGTTGTGCTGCATCCTGATCTGAATCCAAACTGCTCATCTCCCATCTATAATTTCTACTACTCTGCGTATTTTCTTTCTCCCAACATCTTCATTCAGTTTTCACATATGGCAAAGGCAATCTTACATTTATATAAATGAAAAACATACCACTTTACCACTTTAGTTGCAAACAGTTTACATCACAGACACCACTGAAACAACTGTAGTTGCAAACATTATACCTCACTTATAAACATCTAGTCATTGTCAGTTAAGCATTATATGGCTCATTCAAATCCTGCCTCTTAAACCTCATTCTTGCTCTGCATATATTGTTCCCACAGTTCCCATTTTTCCTATGTCGTTTGCTCCCTCCCTTTTCTAAAGATCCCAATTCCAGTTGTTTTATCCCTCTTACTATATTCACTACTTCTAGTAAAGTTGATCTAGACTTTGATTTCCATTTTCTACTAATTGCTTTTTTGGCAGCCACCATAATTAGAATCACCCTCTCCAGCACTTTCATGCAGTGTGACAGGGGACTGGCACTTCTTTTCCACCCACACTTGTCAATGCCCCCTCGGTTCTTGTACACTGGCAGAGAATGCTTATTCCCCAGTCAGCTAGGATACATATTTCTCTGCATATTGCTATGAGTACTCCCTTGAGACACTTCTCATGTACCCCACAGAACAAATTGATTATATCTACCATGGCCTCATCTGAGCCCACTTCATGTCCTGACTGTATTTTCCTTAGTGCAGTTCTTATTTCCATGGTGTGTCCTACTTCCTCTTCCATTATAGTCCGTGTCTGGGACAGAAAGACATCTGTGTGTTTTTCCTCATTTAGAAATTGCTGGAAGTACTATGTCCATCTGCCTTTGATGTCCTGTGGGCTGAGCAGAAGGTTATTGCTGACATCCCTTCTGACGGGTGTCTGAAAACTATTTTCTTTATCTTTCTCTAATTGTCTTGCAACATGATAGAGTTTCTTATTGCCATCTGCTGAATCACCTTCCAGAAGCTGGTGGAGTTGCTCTGATACCTTGTTTTTTTGCTATTGCAACTGCTCTCTAAGCCTCTTTGTTAATTAGCAAGTGTTCCTTCTTACCCTGATTCACCTTTTTTGTCTTCTCCTTTTTCCAATGTGCTTTCTTTCTTTTGAGAACTTCCTGAACTTCTGCACTCCACCACCAGCTTTTCTTATGTGCTGTATTTCTATACTTGGTTCGTCCACATAGCTGTTCTGTAATCCTCACAGATTTTCTTTGGCACACTGCCATTCTTCTCTAACCCCCCCCCCCCCCCCCCAAGTCCTCTTCTTCCTAAGGTGGCAGACCCCTAAGAGTTTCACTGAAAGAATTATCATGGAAATGATCACTAATGAAGTAGGAAACCTGAAAACACTAGGCCCAACCCAATTTGGGCAGGTCATGGCTACTTAGCCTGGTTCAAACTGCCTACCTTGACCTAGCCAATGCATTTTATGCAATACCCCACTCAGGCATTGTTGACAAATTTAAGAGGTTAGATACAAAACCTTATGTCACCCAATGGATAGCCAGCTGGCACACAGCCAGGACCCAGGAAGTTAGAAATGGAGAGTCCACCTCTGCAAAGAAGCCAGTCACAAATGGAGTCCCCCAGGGTTCAGTCCTGGGACTGCTTCTTTTTGGCATTTACTTTTCTAAAATCATGGCCAACATCAATGGTCTCTAACTGACTAAATTTGGAGATGATTGCAAATTAGGAGCTGTCATTGAATTGCCCACTGTCACAGAGAAACACCTATTGGCAGAGCCATGGAAAGAAACTAAATGCCAAGAAATGCATAATAGTATCTTTCAGGAAGTCATCCTCCCATAGTAATTATCATATTGTCAACACACCCTACAAGTTGACCAAGTTGTCAAGGACTTGGGGACAGACATAGACAGTAATCTAGCCTTTGACCATAATGTGTCTACTGTAGTGACTGTTTCCAGTTTAGAGCTCACTCCCTCTTACTCTATGTTGTGCAACTTTTAAATAAAAGTATGGCATCTAGGTCCAAGGATGTCATTGTTCCATTGTATTCGGCATTCATCAGACCTATCATTGAGTAGAGTGCCCCCTTTGATATGTACCTAACTAGGAATATCCAACAATTGGAACGTCCACAGAGATTCTCACTAAAAGAATACAGAGCATGCATTTCATGCCCTGCACTGACCACCTCAAGACCCTCTCCTTTTATTCTGTCTCCTACAGGTTGCTGTAGGGAGATCTATGCCTGGTATACAAGGCATTGTCAAGCCCCACACTGAATGACCTCCTGCATATGCACAAAACAAACAGCACCAAAATTACCACTTCTAAATACTTAAACTTTGCCTGTGATATAAATAGGACCTGCTGGAGAGATGGGTATGCATCGCAGAAACTAGTCCTTCTCTGGAACAGGCTCCCCATCCATGTGAAGCAGAGTTCCTCCCTAACCCAATTCAAGTGTACCTTGGAGAACTGGATGGGAAACAATAAATTCATCTTTGGTTTGGCACCTACAGTGGATATAAAAAGTGTACACACCCCTGTTAAAATGCCAGGTTTTTGTGATATAAAAAATGAGACCACAATAAATCATTTCAGAACTTTTCCCACTTTTAATGTGCCGTACAATTCAATTGAAAAACAAACAAATCTATTAGGGGAAAAAATATAAAAAATAAAAATGCACAATAAGCTGGTTGCATAAGTGTGCACACTCTTAAACTAATACTTTGTTGAAACACCTTTTGATTTAATTACAACATTCAGTCTTCTTGAGTAGGAGTTTATCAGCATGGCACATCTTGACTTGGCAATATTTGCCCACTCTTCCTTGTAAAAGCAATCCAAATCTGTTAGATTGCGAGGGCATCTCTTGTGTTGTGCACAGCCCTGTTCAGGTCACCCCACAGATTTTCTATTGGATTTAGGTCTGGGCTCTGGCTGGGCCATTCTAAAACTTTAATTTTCTTCTGGTGAAGCCATTCTTTTGTTGATTTGGATGTATGCTTGGGGTCATTGTCGTGCTGAAAGGTGAAATTCCTTTTCATCTTCAGCTTTCTAGCAGATGCCTGAAGGTTTTGGGCCAAACGTGACTGGTATTTGGAACTGTTCATAATTCCTTCCACCTTGACTAAAGCCCCAGTTCCAGCTGAAGAAAAGCAACCCCAAAGCATGATACTGCCACCACCATGCTTCACAGTGGGGATGGTGTTCTTTTGTTGATGCAAAGTGCTGTTTTTGTGACAAACGTACCTTTTGGAATTGTGGCCAAAAAGTTCTCATCAGACTATAACACATTTCCCACATGCTTTTGGGAGACAATGTATTGCTTTGCAAATTTTATCTGGGCCTGGGTATTTTTCTGTCTAAGAAAAGGCTTCCATCTTGCAACCCTAACCCATAGGCCAGACATATGTAGAATACGGGAGATTGTTGTCACATGTAGTAGACAACCAGTACTTGCCAGAAATTCCTGCAGCTCCTTCAGTGTTGCTGTAGGTCTCTTGGCAGCCTCCCTGACCAGTTTTCATATTGTCTTTTCATCAATTTTGGAGGGACGTCCAGTTCTTTGCAACATCACTCATCCCATATTTTCTGCACTTTTTGATGACTGTCTTCACTATGTTCCATGGTATATCCAATGCTGTGGAATTTTTTTTTGTACCCTTCTCCTGACTGATGCCTTTCAACAATGAGATCCCTTTGATGCTTTGTAAGCTCTCTGTGAACTATGGCTTTTGCTATAGCAGGCAACTGAGTAAATGTCAGGAAAATCCTACTAGGATAGCTGAACTTTATTTGGGGTTAATCAGAGTCTCTTTAATTGACGGTAGGTGTGTACCCAAGAAGACTGAATGCTGTAATTAAAGCAAAAGGTGCTTCAACAAAGTTTTAGTTTAAGGGTGTGCACACTTATGCAACCAGCTTATTGTACATTTTTTTTTATTTTTTATATTTTTTCCCCTAACAGATTTGTTTGTTTTTCAATTAAATTGTACAGGTTATAGGTCATATTAAAGGTGGGAAAAGTTTTGAAATGATTTATTGTGGTGTCATTTTTTTATTTCACAAAACCCTGGCATTTTAATAATGGTGTGTACACTTTTTATATCCACTGTATGTAACTAATGGACAAAGGCAGCCTGTGAATAGTTCAGCCCCCAGGCTTCTGCTTGTAAATGTTTTACCTCCCAAGCCCCTGCTTACATTTGTCAAGGGTCCCCGAAATTGCCAGAGATTGTGGGCCCATGGCTAGGCTTCAAAAGTCCCTTGTGGTCATTAGCCTATTAAACACCTGTGAATCTATAATACTGCCCTATCACTATTTTTTGTAAATTATGTCATTACCTACATTTTGACTCACATTTTACAGTTAATTTTAGGATAAATGTGGACTTTTCATGAAATGTTATACTGTATGGTTAAGGAAAATCATATTATGTGAGTTTTTAAATAAAAACTTGGTATCATCATTCTTAGTTGTGTTGGAGTTTTAGTCAACTGAAACTTCAGTTGAAACAAAACTTAGTGGCAAAGACAATACCACAACAGGTGTGAAGTGAGGTAAAAACTTCTCCAGTCATGTGAAAGAGACAGTTAACAGAGGTGAAAATATCCCCATTCACATTAACGAGGTGGTGGAGACAAGGGATTCATTCCTCAGGTGTGACAGATTCCCAGTGTATCAATGCTTCACAATTAAGGGATTGTAACTTAAATTTATGAAAAGTGGCACAGAAGCCATTATTGGTGGGGTATGGCTCTTTTGGAGGTATGACATGCTTTGAACTTCCTGCAGGATATTTGGTTGAGTTAAGGACACAGAGTGAGAGTGAAAACCTGAAGGAGAGTTTAGTGTAATATTTTTATATGGCTTCTCATGTAAAATGGGAAATATTGCTGTTGAGCCACGTACTGTGGACAATCGCCATGTTTTGTTACATGGGCATTTTCTATACAGATACATTTTTGGGGAAATTATGTGGAAACCATCATGTTTGTAGAAGAAGACCACTACCAGAAAACTGTGTGAACCATACATATATCTGATAGCTGCTGAGCATTACAGGTAAGTGCAACTTTTTATTTTTTTTTTCATGGATTGCAAAGCAATACATGTTGTGGAAGAAATATGCACATGTTTTGCATTTAGCTACTTCTGCAGTGTTTTTTGATTAAACACTAATGTTCTATAGTATTGACTTTAATGTAATCTTTGTAGTATTGGTTTTATTTATTTGTTTATTTTGCACAGTTCCTATTTTAATTTTGATGTGGGTGGGTAGGTGATTATTTCTTCTTGGATGGGATTTTCCAGAGTTTTTTTTATTATTATTTTTATTTCAGATCTATTTGTTTAAACTGAAGTACTTTATAGGGATCAGTTTGTTTTCTGATAAGTAGGAATTAGCTGAGTATTTGCTTGTTTTTGTGTGGGCATTTCTGTACTTGGTGCACTTTCAGGGTTAATCCTGTCTTGTTTGAGGTTAATGATCATGACTGTAAGTTTTTATAATTGGCTTCCTGATGAGGATCTCTGCACACATGCTCTGCAGTTGAACAAATTCAGGTTCCTAGCAACTTAATCTAAAATAACTACTGCACAACAGTCCCCATTAGCTTATTTTGGTAGCATTCTCACAGTGGTCCATGAAGAGAACAGTTAGTGTCTCAAAGTTTCTTGGTCACTTGGTTTGCATGATACAGAGCAACTGTGTAAGATGTGTATGTATGTATTAATGTGCTTATAAGGGGATGTACTAGCCTTTTAACTTCCCCCACTTAGTTCAGAGTAAAGCTCTGTATTTTAACATGTTAGTGTTTTGTTTATTTATATTGGACTGTTCTGTTGATGATGTTGGCAGTCGGAGAGTTGTTGGATTGTCAGTCTCATAAGGTATGCCTGAAGTGAGCAGTGCAGAATTGGGGTTTACTACTGTGCAACTGATGTAGTTCTTCTTGGAGGTATAGCCTATACTTAATTTACTGATTTATGTATGTTTATATATGTAAACAACCTCTACAGGTATTGAATGTATTGGGCTTTTCACACAATGACCTAAACCAGTATGAATGACAGCAAGGTTGCACAGTCCTATGCCATGTTAAGAATTATTGCTGATAATCTGTTTGGCTAAATGCTTCACTGAAATATATAACTTTTGTGTCACAAACAGATAGAGGTCTATCCAGCATTTATGATGTTTAGGATTAACAATGACCACCACCAGTACTGTTAGCCAACAGGGTGCTGGCAGAAATTGGGCTACTGTTGGCTGAAGGAGGAGAAGAGGCGGAAGGCATGGCCGAAGGCAGGAAGAGAGGAGAAAGGCTAGGACTGTGGTAGTGAGGGCCGGTACTTTGAATGTTGGCAGTATGACTGGTATAGAGAGAGAGCTAGTTGATATGATGGACAGAAGGAACATTGGTATATTGTGTGTGCAAGAGACCAGATGGAAGGGGAGTAAGGCTAGGTGTATCGGAGGTGGGTTCAAATTGTTTTATCATGGTGTGGATGGGAGGAGAACTGGTGTAGGAGTTATCCTGAAGGAACAGTATGCTAAGAGTGTTTTGGAGGTGAAAAGCATGTTGAATAGAGTGATGTTTATGAAGCTGGAAATTGATGGTGTAATGATGAGTGTTGTTAGTGCATATGCTCCACAAGAGAAAGAAAAATTTTGGAGTGAATTGGATGAAGTGGTGATGACTGTACCCAAGGGTGAGAGACTGGTGATTGGAGCAGATTTCAATGGGCATGTTGGTGAAGGGAACAGAGGGGATGAGGAAGTGATGGGTAGGTATGGTGTTAAGCAAAGGAATGCAGAAGGTCAGATGGTAGTGGATTTTGCGAAAAGGATGGACATGGCTGTGGTGAATACGTATTTTAACAAGAGGGAGGAGCATAGGGTGACATACAAGAGTGGAGGAAGATGCACACAGGTGGATTATTTCTTATGTAGGAGGGCCAGTTTGAAGGAGATTGAAGACTGTAAACTGGTGACCGGGGAAAGTGTAGTTAGGCAGCACAGGATGGTAGTTTGTAGGATGACGTTGGTGATCAAGAAGAGGAGGAGGAGTGTGAGGGCAGCACCAAGGATCAAATGGTGGAAATTGAAAAAGGGTAATTGTGAGGTGGAGTTCAGGGATGAGTTAAGACAGGCACTGGGTGGCAGTGAAGAGTTACCAAATAGCTGGGTAACTACAGCCGAGCTAGTAAAGGAGACGGCTAGAAAGGTGCTTGGTATGACATCTGGACAGAGGAAGGACGACAAGGAAACATGGTGGTGGAATTTGGAAGTACAGGAGAGTAAACAGAGAAAGAGGTTGGCAAAGAAGAAGTGAGATTGTCAGAGAGATGAAGAAAGTAGACAGGAGTATAAGGAGATGAGGTTCTTGGCAAAGAAAGAGGTGGCGAAGGCTAAGGATAAGGCATATGAAGAGTTGTATGAAAGGTTGGACACTAAGGAGGGAGAAAAGGACCGGTACCGATTGGATAGACAGAGGGACCGAGCTAGGAAATATGTGCAGCAGGTAAAGGTGATAATGGATAATGAGGGAAACATACTCACAAGTGAGGAGAGTGTGTTGAGGAGATGGAAAGTGTACTTTGAGGGGTTGATGAATGAAGAGGATGAGAGAGAGAAGGTTGGATGATGTGGGGATAGTATATCATGAAGTACAATGGATTAGCAAGAAGGAAGTAAGGAAGCTATGAAGTGGATGAAGAATGGAAAGGCTGTTGGCCCAAATGACATACCTGTGGAAGCATGGAGGTGTTTAGGTGAAATGACAGTGGAGTTTTTAACCAGATTGTTTAATGAAATCTTGGAAAGTGAGAGGATGCCTGAGGAATGGAGAAAAAGTGTTTTGGTACCGATTTTTAAGAGTAAGGGTGATGTGCAGAGCTGTAGTAACTACAGAGGGATTAAATTGATCAGTCACAGCATGAAGTTATGGGAAAGAGTAGTGGAAGCTTGGTTAAGAAGGGACGTGAAGATTAGTGATCAGCAGTATGGTTTCATGCCGGGAAAGAGCACTACAGATGCGATGTTTGCTCTGAGAGTGTTGATGGAGAAGTACAGAGAAGGTCAGAAGGAGTTGCATTGTGTTTTTTGTAGACTTAGAGAAAGCATATGACAGGGTGCCTAGAGAGGAGTTGTGGTATTGTATATGGAAGTCAGGAGTGTCAGAGAAGTATGTAAGAGTGGTACAGGATATGTACGAGGGTAGTGTGACAGTGGTGAGGTCTGCGGTGGGAGTGACGGATGCGTTTAAGGTGGAGGTGGGGTTACATCAAGGATCAGCTCTGAGCCCTTTCTTATTTGCAATGGTGATGGACAGGTTGACAGACGAGATCAGACAGGAGTCCCCATGGACTATGAAGTTTGCAGATGACATTGTGATCTGTAGTGAGAGTAGGGAACAGGTGGAGGAGACCCTGGAGAGATGGAGATATGTTCTAGAGAGAAGAGGAATGAAGGTCAGCAGGACTAAGACAGAATATATGTGTGTAAATGAGAGGGAGGATAGAGGAATGGTGAGGATGCAAGGAGTAGAGGTGGTGAAGGTGGATGAGTTTAAATACTTGGGATCAATAGTTCAGAGTAACGGTGAGTGTGGAAGAGAGGTGAAGAAGAGAGTACAGGCAGGATGGAGTGGGTGGAGAAGAGTGTTAGGAGTGATTTGTGACAGACGAGTACCAGTAAGAGTGAAAGGGAAGATCTACAAGAGGGTAGTAAGACCAGCTATGTTATATGGGTTGGAGACAGTGGCATTGGCAAAAAGGCAGGAATATGAGCTGGATGTGGCAGAGTTAAAGATGTAAAGATTTGCACTGGGTGTAACGAGGGTGGACAGGATTAGGAATAAGTATATTAGAGGGTCAGCCCAGGTTGGAAGGTGTGGAGACAAAGCCAGAGAGGCAAGATTATGTTGGTTTGGACATCTGCTGAGGAGGGATGCTGAGTATATTGGGAAAAAGATGCTAAGGATGAAGCTACCAGGTAACAGGAAAAGAGGAAGGCCTAAGATAAGGTTTATGGATGTGGTGAGAGAGGACATGCAGGTGGTTGGTGTGACAGAGCAAGATGCAGAAGACAGGAAGAAATGGAAACAGATAATCTGCTGTGGTGACCCCTAATGGGAAGAGCCGAAAGAAGATGATGAGGATTACATCTGTTAAGATCTTTATTTAGATTCCATATATTATTGAATACTGCCACATTTTCCCTAGTCTTTCTTCAGACCAGTCCTGAGATTTGTGAGTAGTCCACCATCCATGAATTATACATTAATTATACTTTCAGTGAATTAAATCTTCATTCTAATCCCACACCACAAAATGCATGCCTTGTATCATCTGACTGTCCTGTTATTTTTACAAATAGCTTTTTGTATGATGCCTATTTCCATTATTTAGATTTCCTTGAGGTAATAAAAAAATCCTACTACTCTCAACCTCTTTTCTCAACAGTATACAAATTAACTCTTTTTAGACTGCCTTCATTTTGGCTCAGATTGATACACAAAAAATACTGTGCGTAGTTTCTGAGATAACTATACCCGTTTATGATATTAAGCTGATGTCTGCAGAAGTATACACCTTATGATGTGGTGCTTTCTCAGTGTTTATATGTCTAGGGATTATACTTTTCACATTTCCTCCTGCCAAATCTTCTGCACATGTACCTCATTATTCTGCATTTCCTTTACCGTTTTTAGAGAGTAGCACCCACTTTTATGGCATCAGAAAATGTATACAACTAAGCTCATTTTATCTGATATTGTTTGTCAGCCAAACAGTTATGTAATAATTCAGTGAATTATTACTTTGCAGAAAGCATTACATTGCATTTTCAAACACATTTTACAGGGACATTAGGAGAGACTTGTAGACTGCAAAAACACATGCAGTAATGTCAGCTGAGTGGTGAAACCAGTGATCAGATCATTCATATAACATGGTTTTATGCAGTACGTTCGTGTGTTTGGTTGAATTTTCAATTGGAAGTACTTTCTGGTAAAACTCTTCAGTTGCACTTTTGAAAGTGTAATTGAAAGTCCTAGCTAGCCTTTTTGTCTAAGCAATTGTTATGCAATAGTTACACTGCATTTCTCAACGTGCACCCACTTATAGTAGTATCATAGGATCACAGGAAGTTACTAGGCTAATGGCCCTAAGGCCCTTACAAGCCCAGCCAAGTTCTACCCTGATTTCCATGATTAGCACCTAAAGCCCATGTCCAAGAAGGATACAGGTGGAATCCCAGGGGTGAATTTATGGTTACCCATCCAATCATCCAGATTGCATTTGAAGAAGACCAATGAGGTGCACTGTTTGACATGAAGTGGGTTTCTGTTCCAAAGGTGTGGTAACCTCTGGGAGACAAATCTGTCCCTCCAGCAGGTTCTGTTAATGTCACATACCAGGTTAAGGTCTTTAGAATGAGTAACCCATGTACCATTTGACTTACGGATATGCAGCATTTCCTATAAAGCAAGGTCAGAAAATGCCTTATATGCAAGGCAGAGATCGCCTCTGAGTAGTCTCTATGAAACAGAATAAAGTGACAGTGATTTCAGACGATCCCCGTAGGACAGATGTTAAAGACTTTGAATTTTCCTTGTAAAGAAACTTTGTGGTTTCTCCAGTTGTTGCAGGTGCCTGGAAAGGTACATACCAAAAGGGGCATTGTACTCAATTATTGGCCTGGTGACAGAAGAGTACAGGGAGGTTATAATTTCTTTTTTTCTTGGGGCAATGCCTGTATTTATGAGATGAGTGATACAGAATGCCCTTCTTACCACTGTGGAGACATGGTGATCAAAGCTAAGGTTGTTGTCAACCTGTGTGCCCAGGTCTCTCACCAATGAGTACATACTTAGGGTGCTGCTATTCATGTGGTAGTTAGCAGGAACATCACCCTTACTGAAAGGGATGATAATACATTTTTTTTTGCATTGAGTTTAAGACCATGACTTTGGCACCAGTCATTTGTTTGTGTAAGACCCTCTTGTAGGATGTTGATGTCATTTGGAGATTCTATGACCGCTCCCAGTTTGCAGTCATCAGAATACTTTGTCAGCCACAGACCTTTAGATTTTGCTTGTACTTTGGAGAAATAGATTCCAAAAAGCAGAGGTCCCAGGACTGATCCCTGTGGAACACCACTGACATGAGGTCTGCTGTTCAGAGTGGACTGTCCTATTTTGACTATATGTGTTCTATCAGTGAGCCAGTTAGTGACCCGTCTAATGATATAAGGGTTGATACCTGGCTGGGTGAGTTTGTCAGTGATGCATGAGTGGGGGATAGTGTCAAACACCTTGGATAAGTCTAGGTAGGCTGTATGCACAGATTTCCCCTCATCCAAGCCCTTGATGACTGTCTCAAAGAAGTCCACCAGGTTTAACAGGCATGATCTCCCTTTGACAGATCCAAACTGAGTAGGGTCAAGTGTTTAGTGATTACCTATATCTTTATTGATAAGCTCCATGATGATTCACTCCATAGCCTTGCAGATAAGGCTAGCCAGTCTAATAGGTCTATAGTTCCTGAGGTCAGTGGAAGCACCACCTTTGTCCAAGGGAATAATGGTGGCCATTGTCCATTCATCTGGGATGAAGCCCCAGACTATGATTGAAAATAGTACCCACTGGTGTTGCTAATTCTTGTTTGAGCCAATGTAAGACACAGTCTGGGATGTTATTAGGTCCAATAGATACTGTATTTTTGGCTTTAGAGAGGATCTTTATGACCTGCTCTTTAGAGATACAAGGTAGGGGACAGGTGGTAGGGATATCATGGGGTACATGTGGTGGGGACAGGGGAGTGAAGTTTTCACAGAACCTGTCAGCCAACAGGTTAGCTATGTCCATAGGCTCAGTATATGTGGTATCATTAACTACCAGTTTAGCACAAATCTGGGCCTTTCCTTTTAGGTTATGTATGTAACTTAAGAACACCTTATGGCTGTCCTTAGTTGAGGAAGATAATTTGGATTCATAATTTGCTTTGGAGGACTTTACAAGAAGTCTTATTTGCTTGTTTAAGCTGAAGAGGGAATGTTTCCAGTTTAGAGCTCACTCCCTCTTACTCTTAGACAGCAATTTCTTCCTCTTGTTGTAAAGCCTGTTAATGGCAGTTGTCCACCAGGCAAGTTTGCTTTTCCATGAGGATTTGTTTTGGTTACAGCCGGGTCAATGCAGTTACACAAGTGTTTGTATAAAACATTGGTGTAGAACTCTGCATAGTTGCCAATTCCACCTGAGGGTGCAGGGAAGCTATTTATACCATCCCATAAGAGGTTATAATCTGCTTTGGAGAAGTTTTTTAGTTTAATTGCTGCTGGGGGGGCAGGTGCAATAATTACTTCGAATGAGACTGATTTCTGATCAGATCTGACCAGGGAAGACCACACATTCGGGGTACTACAGTGGTCCCCCATATTGGTAAGCACCAGATCCAGGATGTTGGTACCCCTTGTGGGGGTGTCAGCCAGCTGGTCTAGGGCATTGGAGTTAATGAAGTCAAGGAACCTTTGGACAAGTGAGTTTGAGCGTGAATAATTTACCCGGTCAATGGATGGGTAGTTAAAGTTGGTTGCCCAAAACCATGGTGTTCAGATGTATCTTGATAGACTCAAGTAGATCCAAATAGGCAGAGTGGGTGTCCTGATCCATGGAAGGAGTCCTTTACCTGACAATGACTTGAATAGTGTCCTACCAACTGTTAATTGCACCTGAAGTATCTCCAGAGAATCATACTGTTTAACCAATCTCAAGGTGTGTTTATTTTTAATGAACATGTACACCACCTCCTTTAGTTTTCATGCCTTCAGATTGTGGTCTGAGCATATGGAATGAGGTGTAACCCGAAATGGCTGGGGTGCTCTCCACTGCCAGTTCATAAAATCAGGCACTTGTATTCAGAAATAAACACATGATACTAGAAAATAAAAGAAACACAAGATCAGTGCTTTTACCCTGCATCATATGACTAGTATTCAGAAATAAAAAAAAAAAAAAACACATGGAAAAAAAGACTGTTTCTACTTCTGTTTGAAACTTGCAGCATTCATTGCAGCCATTTCACACAGAGCTAAATGGAGGAGGGGCACTGACCAAAACTCTGATCTGTGATATATAAAAAGAAGTTATGTACCTACCATAATGTTCCATGTTAAATGTCCTTCATCTCGCCTTCCTTCTTGCTGGATGGATTCAGAGCCGATCCTTGGCTCCGACTCAGCCACTTTCTATAGCTCAAGAGCTCTTTACTGGCTTGAGGCTACCCTTTATCCCAGAATTCCCAGCATCAGTTACCCAGATCTCGTTTGAGATAGCTCACACTAGACATAATCATAGAAGATAATCCATTATTATTAAACCTGGATATATAGTAAATTGTCATGGTTTGCCTGGGAAGCAACTAAGAACAAAACAAGTTAGCCAGTGAAACCATTGAAAAACTCCTATCAATCCTCAAGGAAGGGGGAAGGAGGGAGGGACGCAAGAAGGAAGGCGAGATGAAGGATAACTAACATGGAACATTATGGTAGGTACATAACTTCTTTATGTTAAGTTTTCCAATCTCACCTTCATTCTTGCTGGATGGGACAGCGTCCCTAGCACCTCAATCCTGGGTGGCTCATTGGAACAGACTCTTCAGAACCATGGAACCAAAGGAAGCCCTGCCCCTGGAGACCACATCTACTTTGTAATGAGAAATAAATGTATGAGGATTTGCCCAAGTAGCTGCTGCACAAACTGAATCTATGGGTAATCTGGATTGAAAAGCTACCGAAGTAGCTACTGACCTGGTTGAATGATCTTTGGGTCTTGCTGGAAGATCTTTTTGTCACAAATGGTATAGGCAATGGTGTCTGATAACCATTTTGACAAGATTACTTTAGAAACTGGAAGGCCTTGTTTGTTGTTAGCAAATGAAAGGAACAACTGATCTGATTTTCTCAGCTCTTTAGTTGTATGGAGACAGAAAAGTAGTTGTCTTTGCACATCCAATTGGTGTAATCTGTATTCTGTCTTGTTGGAATGATTAGGGAAAAAGACAGGAAGTTCAATGGATTGATTCAAATTGTGTTCTGAACAAACTTTAGGTAGACAAGATGGGTTGGTTCTCAGATAAACTCTGTCTTTGTGAAAAAACAGGCATGGAGGGCGGACACATAGGGCATGGAGTTCTGAAACATGTCTGGCAGAAGTAATAGTAACTAGGAAGAGAGTTTTCCAAGAGAGAAATTTCAAAGAGCATGATGCTGCTGGTTCAAAGGGTGGCAGTATCAAGGAGGCCAGAACCAAACTGAGATCCCAAGGTGGAAGGGGCTCTTTCACTGGGGGTCTAAGTAGAGATGTACCTCTCATGAAGGCCTTACAGAGTTTGTGAGACATTAAGCTTGAGTTAAAAACTCTAATGTGAAAATTTAAAATGGCAGCTAGTTGTAGTCTTATGGTAGCAGCAGCTGCACCAGATTGAAACAGTTCTGCTAAGAAATCCAAAATGTCATGTACAGGAGCTGTAAGGGGACCTAAATTCCTGGATTATGCCCAGTAAGAGAATCTTTTCCATTTGCTAGCATAAACTTTCCTTGTGGTTGTCTTATGGGTGGAAACAATAATATCACGCACTGCTGGGGAAATATTGGGGAGCCTGGAAGTGGAGTAACCAAGCTGTAAGCTTGAGAGATTGGAGGGATTGGTGTAACCCGCCTGATGGATGAATCAAGAGGTCTGGCACTGGGTCCAGAACCCAAGGCTGGGCTAGAAGGTGGGAGTGAAGGAACAGAAACCAAATCTGTCGAGGCCAATAGGGGGCAATGAGGATCATCTTGCAACCCAATGATTTTGCTTCCTGAATGACTTTTGGAATTAGGGAGAAGGCTGGAAATGCATAAAGGAGTCCCTGTGGCCAATCATGGACTAGAGTGTCCCTGGGTGTCTGACATGGAGGAGGAACAAGGGAGAAGTAGCTGCCGCATTTGTTGCTGAGGGGAGAGGCAAAGAGATCGCAGCAAGGCTGGCCCTATTTGTGGAAAATAAGATCCACAATTTCCTGTTTCAGAGACCACTCATGTGGCATGAGGATAGCCCTGCTGAGCCTGTCCGCTATTACGTTGGATTTACCAGGGATATGCATTGCTGTCAGAAAACATTGGGAGGAAATTGCCCATTGCCACAGTCTGAGGGCCTCTCGGCAAAAGGGGTAAGAACTGGTTCCGCCCTGTTTGTTGATGTACCAAACCACTGACGTGTTGTCTGTCTATATTGCAATAGTCCCGGCAGGAAGAGAGTCTTGAAGAGCTTGCAACACTAGGAGCACTGCTCTCATCTCCAGGATGTTGATGTGTAAGTGCTACTCATGAGGTTGCCACGTGACTTGGACTGTCTTCCCTAGATAATGCCCCCTCACCCTATCAGGGAAGCGTTCATGGTCACTGTGGCAACCGGATGGGATTCCATGAAAGGTCTGCCCTGAGTCACTAATGGGGAGACCATCCACCAGGAAAGGTGTCTTTTGCAAGATTCCATAACTAGCATCATGTGAGGCATGGGTAATTCCTGGAAGGACCATTGTGTGAAAAGAAGCCACTGAAGGATTCTCACATGAAAGCATGCTAAGGGAACTAGAAGAATGGCTGCTGCCATGGACCCTAGAGCTTGAAGGACAAATTTGACTTGAATTCTTTTGCTCCTCAGGAGAAGTGACACCTGTTGTCGAATAATGGAAACTCTTTCCTGAGGCAATTTTACAATAATTTTTCTTGTGTCTAGCTCTGCTCCTACGTAAGTAATAGATTGAGAGGGCAACAAGGCAGATTTTCTGAAGTTTATTGTGATGCCTAGTTGAGCACAGGATGTTATGGTGTAATCTTGTGCCTCTATAAGTTGTTGTCTGTGAGGAGCCAGTCATCTAGATAAGGAAACACCAGGAATCCTAGACATCTCAGGTGAGCTGTAACTACTGCCATGCATTTGGTGAACACCCTGGGGGCTGTGGTGAGACCAAAGGGCAGAGCTCTGAACTGGTAATGACTGGCCTCTAGCCAGAAATGTAGAAATCTCCTGGACTGTCTGTCCATTTTTATATGATAGTACGCGTCCTGAAGATCTATAGAGCATATCCAATTGTCCTGACCCAGAAAGGGGAGAATGGACTGCAGTGTTGCCATCCGGAACTTTTCTTTTTGTACAGATTTGTTCAATCTGCTGATATCCAGAACTGATCTCCAGTCCCTTGTCTTTTTGGGCACTAAAAAGAATCTTGAGTAAGTTCCAGATCCTACTTGTTCTGCGGGGACTTCCTGGATCGCTCTTTTTTCTAGCAGTCTTGAAACTTCTGTGACTGCCTGATCCCTTAGATTGGGTGGAACATCTGGGATGGATTTTTTTTTAAACAAGAGGGGGTTGATGGAAGGGAATTTTGTAACCTCTGGATATAATGGATAGTACCTATTTGTCTTTTGTAATATTTTGCCACATGATTTGGTACAATGAAAGCCTTCCGCCTACTGCCTCTAGAGTTGAGCAGTCGGGTATCCCTTCAGGGATGTTGATAAGGTTTGGAAGAGAACGTATCTCTGTCACCCTGATTTTGTGGACCCGCCTCTGCCATGAGGGTGGCGTCTGCCATTGTTATTGTTTCCCCCTCTGTCCCTGGAGGAAAAATCACCATGTGCATCAGGCAAGGGTCCCTGGGATTTTCGAAACCACATCTTTCCACCCAGGGGCAGCCCATGCTATCGGACTGCCGGTCTGCAGCCCCCTCAACCTGAAAGTACAGATAAAATAAAAAATAAAACGAAAAATAAAACGAAAAAAAAAGTTTAAATTTCGCTGACTTCACGCATGCGCACTGCTGCTGAGACAGTCTAGTGCATGGAGCATGCGCCCGGCAGTCCTGATTGAGAATCATGGACAGGAGCGCTCCCACAAGTCTATGCAGTTTTAAACTGCCTGGGAACTCGCTGGGGAAACACGTCGGGGTCTCGGCAGTCAGGGGAAGAATCGGATTGGAGTTTGCTGCAGGGGAAGATCTTGCGACGGGCAAGGTAAGGATCTGGATTTTAGTAGAGTTTGCGATGGGCAGTGTCGGATTTGCGTGGGATTTACTTACTGGATGTATGGTGGCTGTAGTCTCATCAGGATTTATGTACTGGATGTATGGTGGTTTTATGGACAGGGATTTACTACAGGACCAGGTAAGTGGAGTGTGTGGTTTTGCTTTTACTACAGGACCAGGTGTGTGTGTGGATGTATGGTGGCTGCAGTCTCATCGGGATTTACGTACTGGATGTATGGTGGTTTTATGGACAGGGATTTACTACAGGACCAGATAAGTGGAGTGTGTGTGTGGTTTTACATTTACTACAGGACGTGGAGTGTGTGGTTTTGCTTTTACTACAGGACCGTGTGTGTGTGTGTGTGTGTGTGTGTGTGTGTGTGTGTGTGTGTGTGTGTGTGTGTGTGTGTGGGAAAATGCCTCAAGTGGGATGTACTGGTGATTAGACTCATAGTGGTGTGGTAGGGAATACCTCAGGCTTGAAACCTGTACCTTGTATGCAGGTGTTAAAGACCTAAATTCCCTACCCACCACCATTTGTAAAAAAATTGCAGATTTTTGCCTCATATTTGATCTGATCTTTTCCTCATAATATCTGTGTTTTTTAAATATTGCAATGCTTGAAATTTGATGGTGCAGTGGTAGCATTGATGCCTCATAGCTATAGGTTCTTGGGTTTGGTTCTTGGCTGGGGTGCCTTCTTTGTGGGGGTGTCTGTATCTTCTCTCTGTGTTTGTGTGGGTTTGCTTTTGTGTCCTCCCATGTTACAAAGACATGTCTGCATTATTTCTTCCTCGGCCTCTGCTGAGAATTGTTTTTTTTGTTCCAAGCCAAACTGTCCTGATTAACAAATGTTAAATAAAATTGACAGGCATTTGAATTTCAGACTTCAGGTTTCTGAATGTTTAATTCCTTGCATATTTGATGGTGCAGTGGTAGTATTGTTGCCTCAAAGCTATAGGTTTTCTGGTTTGATTCTTGGCTGGGGTGCCTTCTGTGTGGAGTCTGCATCTCCTCCCTGTGTTTGTGTGGATTTGCTCTGGTGCCCTGTCATTTTACAAAGACGTGTCTGCAGTACTAATCCCTGGGTCTCTGCTGAAAATTGTTTTTGTTCTGTCAGCAGTAAAACTGACAGGCATTTGAATTTCAGACTTCATGTTCTTCAGAATACATAGTAACACAACCTTTTTTTCTAGCAATTTTCTAAGTTTATAAGATGAATATTTTAAATTTGTCCCTATTTTTGGGACTGTATTCCCCCATTATTGGCTTATTCCAGGTTTTGTGCTAAGGTTGACCGCTATGGCAAGAACTGAATTCAATGAATATGTTTGAGGGCTGTATTCCCTCATTACTGGGTTTGTCCAGGTGTTTTGTACTAAGAGGTTGACAGCTATGGTGAGAACTGAATTCACTAAATGATAGCCATTTAAGTTTCAGTCTTCCTCTCTTTTACAAAGCAGCTGATGTGGCGTAGTGGTATGTTACTCTGACTGTTTTGCTCAGGGACTTTGGCAGTAAAATGTATGGTGGTAACACAACATTTTATTCTAGCAGCTTTCCAAGATTTTACAAGCAATGTTTAATGTGTCCCTGGTTTTTGGGCTTTTGACCCCCCCCCCCAAATACATTTTGGCTTTTTCCAGTTTTCTTGTGCTGTGAAGTTGAGATGCAGTTGAGTATTGAGTAGATTTTACAAGGAGCTGAGAGCTGCAGGGGAACAGAAGTTTAGTGCTTTGCCTTGTTAATACTATAGCACAACAGGCTGTGTACTTGCTTTTGATGTAGAAGGCTGTGGGTTCTACTCCCACAAGGGGTGGATGCTGCCGTACTGAGAATGTTCTCCTTGGTGAAGATACTAACTATGAGTCTGTTATCAGTTTGCCATCCATTTCCTCTTGCAATATTAGTACTAGCTTATCATATTTTAATGTAATATAGGCAATTTATTCCTGAGGGGCAACAGACACTTTATTTTTCGATGAAACCATGAAATATAAAGGTGATTGCTAGCAGCAACCTCTTCATTAGTTACAGATTTCTTTAATGTGGAATTATTTAGATGACTTTTACTTCAGAGATTGTGCATATTTGCTGATAATGGACTGTAGAATTGTGCATATTTACTGATAAAGGTGGAGTGTAGAATTGTGCATATTTACTAATAATGGTGGACTGTAGAATTGTGTATATTTACTAATAATGGTGGACTGTGGAAGTCTGAGTAGATTTTTTTATGATAAATGTTCTCAACTGGGCATTTCTGCCATTATGGGTGCATACGTTTTGTTTAATTGCTTACTGGAAAAATGTTCAAAACAAATTTAAAGCACCCTCTAACAACTGTACTGTATTGTACAAGGAATATAATTTTAGTACAATGAGGAAGGTGCATCAAAGAGCACATGTATGTTTCATATGCGAGGGGCCTGTGATTTGAAAACAGCCCAAAATTAATCTTTATCTGCCACTGGCAAAATGTATTTTCTTTGAATGTGGGTTTCAATGCTGTTTCAATGTATGTGAGTTTCAAGGGCAGAGAAGTTTTAATGCTAAGTTTTCATTGTGAGACTGCATTGCTTTGTTTAGCAGATGACTTAGTGTTTGTGCTGTAAAATACAAAATCAAAACTTTCAAATGAAGTCCAACTCATCATAGAAGTAAAGCAGTATGCACATTAGTGTTTATGGTAAATGGAGTGAAATAGCCAAGTAATGGTTCATTGGAATGGCTGCAGAGGCTCCATTCAACCATGATTTTGTCAGGGGGGAAGGGCAGCAAACTCAGACAGGCCCAGCTGAACTATACCTCCCAACTGTCCAGATTTTCAAAGAATGAATAGATTTGTGCTTCTTATTTTTGGTTTGTTCTTCATAAAATTTGTAGTTCTCTGGCAAATCATTTAGGAATTAAGTCACTAAATAATGATACACTGAGTTTCAGACTTCATAACCTTCAGAAAAATGTATGTTAAAGTAAGAGCTGTTCTATCAACTGTCTCAATTTATACAAGAGCAATTTTTAGTACTGTTTATATGTGCCCCCAATATATTTGGCCTTGTTCAGATTTACTGCATTAACAGGTTCAGAGGTACATGCAAATAAATTGCTTTATAGAATTAGGCATAGCCAACCTCTCAACTGTCCCCGATTTTGGCTCAAAATGTTGCTCTTCCCCCTAATAATCCCTCCACAAAATAGCAATTTTGGAAGAAAACATGGAGGGTTTACAATTAAGAAATAACTGTAATAATCAAAGTTATAGATTACTTAGTTGAAATGCATGTAGATTCTTTTATTTTGTCAGCTGCTCAAGGTAGCAGTACTAATATTAAAGTGTCCCTTCCTTGGCAGGTTCCCAGCTGTATTGTGTGTCTATTTTATATTTTTGCATCACATTTTTGGTCCATTTTTCATAAAATTGTGTGTTTTGGCAAATTAGTGACAAATCACTAAAGACTGAAGTTAGAAAATGACAGACATTTGAGTTTCAGATTTTATACCCTTCAGAAAATCCATACTAATGCAAGACCTATTCTATTATCATTCTAAGTTTATTAGAGCAGTATTTAAAAATTGGCCTTATTTTTGGGCCTTTGTCCCACTTCTGTGTATGGCTTTGTCTAGATTTCTTGCTCTTGAGGTTGAGAGGTATGACAAATGTGTCAGGGCCATCACAGTCAGCCAGAGACATTTCAAATTGTGACATACTTGTTGCACCCTACTCCCCCATGTAGTGACTCTGGATGTGTCCAAGCAAGGCAAGGAGTAGTTGTGTCTACCTTGGATGGGGAGGACACACTGCATAAGTACTACAGTGGCTTTTCATCTGTCCTTGATTTTGCAGAATGGTCTGGTTTCTGTCATATTTTTGTACTGTTGATTTATGCTTATTACTCAAATTTATGCTTATTACTCAAAGTGCCTGTTGCTCTGTGTTTAAGTAGCAATGTTTTAATGACCATAAGGTAAGCTTGTCTGAGATCGTAAGATGCAAGTAAGCTTTAATAAGCATACTGTTAAAGAATTGCCAACATTGAAAGCCTTTCTGTTGTTGCCATGCAGAGAATACTTGACTAGATAATGTATAAGCCTTGGGTATTAAAGGACAGGATTCCATTATTTTAAAAAGCTCATTACACTTGTTGGAGACTTCCAGTCATCTCTACAGACTTTACCCGTAAACTAAACAGAATGCCAATCATGTGTGGTGCATAACCTGTACAGTAATCCTTTAAGCAATGTATCTTGAGCTTGTTTCTTGTTTGCTTTTCATTTTTTACTTTCATGTTTTCCCCATGAAACAAGTAGATAGTTGTCAGGCAGCAGGTATTTTTTGGATAAGATACATTTTTACAAGTGGGGGCATCACATAGATTTTTACTTTCAGCATGTTACTTGGTACTTTAATAAAGCTGAATATATTATAATTAGGACTGCAGTGCAGGGAGAAGTGGTTTGAGTTGAGTGCTTCTGGTTTTTCTTATACTTGATTTTGACTGGCATTCCAGTAATGTATTTAAAAAGTAATTTATTTTTTCATGCCTCACAACCTTTTGTTTCCATCTAGATATTAAGTAAGCTGTCATGCAGCCAATGCATTGAAATATTTTTATTCTTCTACACTTATTTTTGTCTTGATTGGACTTTCATAATGATGGTTTGCCACCCAGGGCAGCGTATTTAATTAAAGTTAGTTTTTGTGGTGTTGTGCATAGCTCCTCCCCTTTCTAGTTGACCACACCCCTTCCCCTTGACCCCACCCATTCAGCTGTCTCCTGCAGCCCCCCTGTGATTTGAAGTCACCAGCCGCCACTGTTTCCACCCTTCTGACCCTTTGGGTATGGTCTGGAATGAGTGGAAAAATGGACTCCCACATCAGAGAGCATCTTGCCTTCCTGCTGGCACCTGGTAAGCATGTCTTTCACCTGAGGCCCAAAGAGAGAGGAGCCATCAAAGGGGGTATTTGTGAAGGAAGCTCTGAAAGGTTCCAATAACTGACACAGCCACAGCCAAGAATGTCTCCTAAAAGCCACTCCTGTTCCTGCAGCTCTGCTTGTTCCATCGGCTGCGTATGAAATAAGCCTCATGGAGTAGTTGACTACTGAATTTAAAGTCGCCAGCTGGGTAGCTACCTTGGCTGAAGCTCCCTCAGCTGTGGGATCTTGTAGGGTATATCCAAGCTCTTTTAGGAGATCCCCCTGGAGTCTAGTAAAATGGGAAAGATAGCTCAGGGACCTAAGGGAGAAGGTGACTGATGAAAACATTTGCTTCCCATATCTGTCCATCGTATGAGAATCTTTATTCAGTGGATGGACAGATGAGGAGGTTTCAGCTAATTCTCTCTTTGTGGATGCTGCTACCACCATGGCATCAACTGGGACACCTTTAGTCAGGAATTGTTTGTCTTGGGGAGCTGTGATAAATTTATTAGGTCTCCTCGGGACAGGTTCCAAGGAATCTGGAGATGACCAAGCCTTTTGAGACACTATGGACATGAGTGGATCAAAAGGCAGAGACACCCAGGAGGTGGAAGGTCGGGAACCAAATGCATTCAGGTGTACAGACTCATCCTCAGAGGAGGCTAGGGAAGTCCAGCTATGGCTCTGCCTAAGAATCTCAAGGATGTCCAAAAAGGAAACATCCTCAGAGGGGGACCTTGGGGACCCTTCCGATTCATCCAGGTCTATATCTGAGGTGACAGACTCAGGGGAGTCTTGGTGCTTCCTCTTGCACTTTTTCTTCCAGAAAGCCTGTCTTCTC
>NC_056726.1:1228067198-1228084275 GCF_019279795.1 Protopterus annectens | reverse complement strand
GAAATTTAAAGGCATACTGTCTACGCAGGAGATCTCTGCCCAACAGACAGGTCCATGTTATGTTTACACTCAGATCTGTTCTGAGTTACATCTCAATGGCACTAAATGTACAGAGCCAACTGATATTGGCAACATCCTGGCAGATAGGATCAGTGTTAACTTTACCCCCCTCTCACCCATGAAAGAGCACATGTCTATAATGGAAGACTGCAAAGTTGCTGTCATCATGGCTGCACAGGTAAAAAAACACTCTCCAAAGCCAGTATCACAGCAGCCATGGGACTAGATAACTTCCCAGGCTGTGTAGTATCTACTTCCCTGAAGTAAACATTAACATGGAAGTTCTGTGGCTACTGATGTTTCCAGAGGATTGCAAACTAGGAGCCATCATTGTAAACACTAAAGATGTGGACATCCTACAAAAGGGCCTCACTGAGACAGATGGCTGTTGTCCAAGCCATGGGCTGTAGCTCAATGCCAAAAGGTGCATTATCATCACCTTTGTTAAAATCTCTGTAGCCAAGAACTACAACATAGGTGGTAGTATACCTCACACTTTAAGTGTTACAAGAGACCCTGGGTCACAGGTGGACAGTGGATACAACTGTGATAAGCACATTCCCACAGTAGTCAGGAAACCCTCTTATGTGACACACCTCATCACAAAATGTGTCTCATGCAGAATAAAAGAGGACATTGTTCCCCTCTACTCACCATTCACTAGAACTATAAAAGAGTACAATGCCACTGTTGCTATGTACCTCACAAGACAGCTACAACAACTGGAAAGCCAGCAGCAATACTTCACAAAGAGCATTAGTGGCCTGAAATACATGCCATACACAAACCATCACAAAATGCTCCATCCGTACTCCCTTGCATATCGCCTACTCAGAGGTGTTCACTGCGTAATATCCAAAGCTATGTCAAACACAGCTGTTGGATCTCATACATGTAGAACCCGCCCACTCACCCTGAACTTTGGAACCAAGACCACGAGTGAAATACAAAAGGAAGTGGTGTAGCCATTTACCTTATTGATATCCACACCTCAGGTTACTGGCACAGCACGAGGCCTTGGAGATCATGCAAGTGCAACTAACATTGGGCAAAGCTGCCCATCAGATTGTAGCCTGCTTCAGATCATGTACTGTGTCTCAGGAACCTCACTCAGTATGGAGAACAATGGCAAATATAAAGGTCCTATCAAACACCATTATATGAGGAGATTACAACTACCCAAACAATGAGTGGGTGAATTACTGTATACAATGTCTTTTGCCCAATGTGTCCTAGAGTTAAACTCTAACACCCTGGAACAGCTGGTCAGCATGCCCACTAGAGGTGACAATGTACTGGACATGATCATCACCAACATGGGGTACCAGTGTTCCACAACAGAGATAAACCCTCGCTGGTAATATCAGATCATAAAGTAATCACACTGGACATCCACATAACCCCCCCACACCCAGTCAATGAAACCACTGTGAAGACATTTTCAAAAGCAAACTGCACACTTCCCAAGACCAAAGTGGAAAGTTCCAAAGCCCTCTTGCTATAGGATAATGGTATACAATCTGCCAAATCATTTACAAGTGCATCCTATGAGCATCTACAGGGATGCATGGATCGAGACATCACAAATAAAACCAAGATGCACTCCTCCAAAAATAAGAAAACAATCTGGTGGTTGTTGCCCATAAATAAGCTAGACAACAGAAGGAGGAAACTAACACCTGATAGAGCCAACTTCACTAAAGGAAAGGCATCACTGATCATTATTAGGATGAAACAATGATCGCTCATAATACACAGTTTCTAAAGACAAATTGCCAAGGAATGCAAGAATAACAACCACAAAGCCTTCTGTAGCTATATCAGACATGTAGGTGTCAACTTCCAAATATGCTGTCAGCTACTGAAAAAAGTAATGACATGCTCCACGCCAACTTTCATTCCCCACACCCAGGGGACAGGTGCAGTGTAACCCCCCCATCACCCCAAAAGGGCCTGTGTCCATCACAGAAGGATGCAGAGCACAGACTCATGGACATGCAGGTAAAGACAGCCCTCACCAAAGCTAAGAACATAGCAACACTGTGACTGTAAGTTGTCCCAGGCTGCTTCTTACACTAGGCCCATAAGGAACTACACCCTCAGCTACATTTCCTGTCCAGACTCAACCATCACAGGCTATGTACCCAAAGAATGGCATACACTAACAGTCATCCAGCTCCAAAAAGGGGTGTGCCAAAACAGAACCTGGAAACCATTGCCCAACATGTGTACTCAGCCTGGTCTACAAGCTATTGAGCAAATCATCATGGAACCCATACACTGAGACATTGGAGATCTCCAGACACTGGACTCTACACAACTTCACCTTGTTAAAGGCAGATCCTGGCTCCCAAACCTAGTTGACTTATTTAAAACAGTTACCATGAACATAGATGGAGGTGAAAGTAGTCCACACAGCCCACCTGGACCTCACTAAGGGCTTACCACACCATTCCCCACTCTGTCATCATGGACAAATGTACCAGCTTGAACATGAACAGCTATGTCACAGGATGGGTGGCCAAGTGGCTCACAGATCAAACACACATGTTCATAGTTGCGGGTGCCATGTCCAACTCTAAGCCAGTCACAAATGGCATCACACAGGTCTTGGTCCTGGGACCCCACCTGTTCAGTCGATACTGCTCAGAGGTACAGGCAAGCAGGGCAGTAAGGCTGAACAAGTTTGCAGATGACTGGAAACTGTGGTCCATAATTGACTGTACAGCTGACACAGACATCCTCCAGAAGTGTCTTACAGAGACAGATACCTGGTGTCAAAACAATGCCCTCAAGCTGAATGGCAAAGAATGCATAGTCATCCCTTGGGTAATACAAAGTGCACACAAATACCACATAGGTGGTAATCCAGCATGTACAGTGAAAGTAATTATGGCCCTGGGGACACAGGTAGATAGTAAACTCACCTTTGGTGATCACATGGCCAAAGTGTTTAGACATTCCTTCAATGTAGCCATCTAATGTCACCTAATGTAACACACTTGATAGTCTGATGATGTCACCATCCTACAAATATACCTGTGGAAAAAAACTCAGAATGTATAGCAGCGTCATGTTAATGTGCTCTCTAGTATCATGAAGTAGTTAGGTAGGGGTTTGAATCCTGCACTGGGCAACTGTGAGTGTGCGTGTGTTCCCCTTGGGAAGGCACAACCTTTTAGGAGAGTAGTGAAACACCTCAAAAGTGGTAATCTAACATTTGTCAACTCTGATGATGTTAGCATCCAACAAATATACCTGTGGAAAATAAAACTCCTCAGTAATCTATATAGTGTGTCGTACACGTGTACCTTCCAAATATCAAGGAAGTAGCTAGTAGGGGTTTTAATCCCAATTGGGCAACTGTATGTTTGGGTGTGTTCCTCTAAGAATAACCTTTAGGAGAGTAGTGAAACAATCTCAAAAGTGGTAATGTAACCTGGTCAAGTCCGATGATGTCACCATCCTACAAAATAAACCTAGAAAAAAATACTCCTATTAATCTGTATAGCGGTTGTGGCCTCTAATGCATACCTCTAGTATCATGGTAATTATGTAGGGGATTGAATCCTGCACTTTGTGAGTGTGTGTGTTGTATGTGTGTGTCAATGTGAAGTGGGTTTTGCTTTTACCACTGTATGACATATCAGTATGCATTGCACATGTGAGCTAGCTGTATGTCAAATACATATCTGTACTTGTTACCTCAATGATTGCATGTGTGGGAACCCTGCTTTCTCCAAGAACACAGCTGTCATCCTTGCCAGACTGTGCTGCTGCTTCCGAGACCTTAGGTCACATCTGTATGCTTGTGACAAGGCCAGCCACTGCAGTGATCCCTGGCCTAGGTCATCTGTGTCACACAAAGTCATTACGATTCCTACTGGAATGTGTGAGTGAGGGTCTATGGCCAAGGTATATGTCAGACCTGTTCAAACGCAGCAAAGTCTGTCGATGATGACTATTCATAGGTGTAGAACAAACTGTGGATATGCATGCAGACCCCTTATTGCTTATGTGATCCACCAAGGGATTCCAAAATACCTTTGGAAATGTGATTAACAAAGGAAAATGACATAACACTTGTTGCATGTACACATCGGTACCTGTTCATTATGTTGGCTACTACCTATGTGGTACTGTGGGGATAATATGTTCCTTAAAGGTGCATGACTATGCTTAGTTTGGCTTATATCTTTACAGCATGGGTTTGACAACAGGCATCTGTCTATATGACACCCTTGTGGCATGTGTGTGTCATCTGGAGAATGCATTATAGGCCACAGTATGCATTACCAGACATGGACGGACATATCCCTACTGTGATTGCTTGTACCTAAGAGAGCTATATGCCAAACAGGAGTGGTCTCAGTAATGGGTGCAGGTGAATACCAGTGGTTACTGGCATTGTATAGTACCTGAAGGATCCAAATGTTGCTGTGTGTCCTACATCTGTGTGTCGGTTGTCAAGACATCATCTAATGATTGGTTATGGTCAGGCTGTTGAAGTGATGTATACCACCAGAATGCAAAACAATGACAGATAGTAACAGTATCACCCACAGCACAGTGTCAAACCATGTCATACACACATGTGTAGTCAGGTTCCGGAATGTGTGTAGTACAATGCATACTGGCCACCAATAGAAACTATGGAGTGTTACTGTGTAATACAGAGCATGTCACCCTGGCCATGTGTCCACTATGCAGCATGCAGACAGTGCACCTCCACCATGTTCACAACTGTACACCTGCAAATCTGTGCTACACACATCCCAGTCCAGTCTCTAACACATGCTGCCAATACTGCACACATCAGCCAAGTGGCATGTGGTCAGATAATACAGAATTGGAACCAACACTGGTGTAAACAACACTACAATGACAATCATAGCTTTAATGCATCATTTCTGCTCAACTACACCTTCAAGCATATCATTACACCCTACTGCTGACAATATGCTAACATTGCTATACTGCTATATAGACACCATGTGCATCAGCACCATGGTAGCCCATTCCTGCATCAATGTTACAGATGACAAGAGGTGGCACAGGTTTCATCATATGCACAGGGTGTGTTGTTGGTTTGCCAGAGGCCTACAGTGAGCCATCCAATTGACATGTATGTGTGTGTGTCTGTGTGTGTGAGGGGCAAGAATACTGGAATGGGCCAATGTTGTTGTAATGTGTGTGGTTATGTGTTAGCCCTAGGTGTCTGGAGTATGTGTGTGTGTGTGCATGCACACAGTTCCACCATGTGGCTGCCATATACGGGTATTTGTGGGACAGCCACAGACTGTACCTGCAAGGCTTTACAGATCACCATCTCTGGCCATGGATACGGTACCTGTGCCTGGCAGGGGTGCTACTGACACTATCAGGCACTAAGCCAAATTGGGTACTATCCCCAGAGGTGGATGGATGTACACTAGACACAGGTCCCTGCTTGGACTGTCCAGAGCCACATGCACATGGTCTTCTAGGACATTCTATGGACAGCCCACCCCCAACATTGCTAGGGCTGGCACTGGCACTACAGGAGCAGCTGTGGCTTGAGGGACGTCACGACTGCCAGCTGCTGATGTTGCTGGCATACATCCATGTCGATGTTTCAACCATCCCGCACTGTCCTGACACATGGAAATGACATTGCGGAGGATATCTAATGTCTCCCCAAG
The DNA here is from genome assembly GCF_019279795.1 of Protopterus annectens. NCBI lineage: Eukaryota > Metazoa > Chordata > Ceratodontiformes > Protopteridae > Protopterus > Protopterus annectens. The sequence goes on along the minus strand of NC_056726.1, from coordinate 1,228,078,534 downwards.
TCTATCAGTGACCTCAGTGTAATGTCGGATGGCACCTGCTAGGTCATATACTGTCAATGACAGCAGTGTTATGGGCCCTCTGTGCCCTTAGTTCCTGTCTGGTGTACCGTTCCATACATGCCTGTGCCTCCATGACAGCCTGGAACATGCGTGACGTTGTCAGACCTGTGGCACATCTGCCAGTGGCATGATGAGCAGCAGTGCTCCTATGAGAACCCCTGGACATCTGCCTATGTGGTACCCTTCCAGACATCTGGGTATGGCTGCTGTGTTGGGATGCATGTACCATGGATACCACACTGTTCTGGCTAATGCCAACTGTATGCTGTCCCTCAGCTATGGGCATTGGTGATGGATGTATTGACAGTATGACTATATGCATGGATGGGGTGGACAGCTGTGTACTGTCGATTGATGGCCCAACGACAGACCCTGGCAAACACGCCTGGACCTCAACACACCTATCTTCATTATCACTATGTGGCTCAGTGACATCAGTTTCCCTGCTGCAGTGAACCAGCCCTAACACAGCACCTGTAGGAGGGAGACAGGAAACATACTTTATGACCTGTACATGATGCCAGCACACATGCACACATGCAAACAAGCACACATGCACACATGCACACATGAACACATGCAGACATGAACACATGAACACATGCAGACATATACACTCCTCACCACAACAGGTACCACACACACCACCAGCAATCCAAAACATACTTAATAGTGGTTGAAGGTGGGTTACAGTATTTACAAGGCAAACAGTCATATCACACATGTCAACATGCAGAAAGTTTGTTGCTCAAGACCATGCAGTGAGTGTAGACAGCCCATGTTAATAACAGTATACATGGCTTTGATGCATGTGTCTTGTTGTTCAGTGATTGACCTCACAGCCACTGTTACATGGGTTTGTAAGGTGCCAATAGGAGCATTGACTAACATGAATGTGTTATGTGTTGAAGAGTGTGCAGCCCAATGATAGGCCTCTACCCCTCAGGTATATTATGTGTGCTGTGTGGATGACATGTGGGATACTGAAGTGTGACCTTACAGCGTGTCTGAACGCTATGTGTAGCATGTTAAGGTGTACTGCATATGACAAAGTTGTGTATGTTGTGTACATGTGTATCAACTATGCCTATCCAATGTCCAAGGTGCCACAATTGTGTGTGCTGCTCTGTGTATTGCATGTGATAGAGGCAGCTTCTGTCATTTCTGAGATGTGCATAGTGTGACTGCAAACATGCACAGCATGCATTATGCTATGTGTTACATGTACATGGCCTACACCTCACCTATGCACTACACCTCACCATATTTGTAGGTTGGTGACATGCACATTTCATTAGCAATATAAAAATTATAACACACTCACGAACATAAGTGGTGGTGTTGCGGTAGTGTTGTTGACTCCCAGCAAGCCATTGTGCGTGATTCCCAGCTAGGCGTTTTTGTATGGAGACATTGAATGGCTACTTTCATTGATGGCTATGTCAGGGCTGGCAACTCTTCGTAAAATCATTGCCAATCATTGCACTGAGTTGCTGTGGCACTAGCCAGGAAAGGCCAAAAGACACAAACAAACACACTCACTAGCACCGAGGGTGCCTTGCTGTCACACCAGAGGGATGTACAAGAATATGAGACAGTTTGTCAGTGGCCACAAATTTCATTGCTACTGTGAGTTTGCTAAACTACAGTAGTACAACAGTCGACAGTCACAGGTGTACAGATTATATTCCAAATATCAGTATTGCACAACACTATGCAGCACAACTGCTAAACATACAGTACACATGTCACATATGCATACTCTACCAATACAGGTAACAGTTGTCTACAGATAGGTCATGTTAACTGCACACTCCATGTCAACATGCTAGGTGGCTCCGGCCTCCATGATGACACATGTACGTTGCTGTTCCTGTGGTTGGCCAGGAACCACCATGCTTAGGAGCAGCTCCTTCTCTCTGCTGAGCGGGGGGATGAATGGCAACCCCACCATCTGTGGCAAGCTGTTGTCGACGGATATCAGATGCATGCCGCCGGACATGTCTAATCAAATCACTGCAGTGATGGTGTACCTCGTCATATGTCCGGTTATGCATGCCTATGTCATTTACCCAATGAATGAGATTTTTGCCACAGTGCAGTCCACTCATGCTGTTCCTGGCTGGTTCTAGAGAACAGCAGGGTATAGTGCTGCACCAGGCTGTTGTGTATTTCGGCTTCCTCTGCAGCTGTATACCACGGGTTTCTTTGGTGGGACATACCCCTGGAAGACAATTAAACAAGCTGTGTGAGCAAGTCATGTGGCACACTTAACATTCTAAAGTACAGATATCAATTACCTGCCATATTTTCCATCCGATTGGTTGTCAGAGGATACGCATGTTCAATACCACATATTACTGCTCAGGACACAACTGGCTGACAGTGCCTGCCACGCTCTATATATCAAACCATGTTCTGCACAGCAGCAAAGAGAAGCTAGTATGTAAGACTATACACCAATACATGGCACACTGTATGTGACACAATGCACCACCTAGCCACAGGAGGTATATATCAAGCTAATGCATAAAGAAAGATGTTCTTAAAATCTTCTCAAAGCCAACTTCATGACTTCAGAAGTGACAAATTCACAACACCCATGACATCTGGAAATTGACTGCAGAATCCTACAATAAGGCACTGTACAAGCACATCCACTGCATGAATCTCATCCCAAATAGAACCAAGATGCTCTTCTCCAGGAAGCCAATCTGGTGGTCCCTGCTATAAACAAACTATACAACAGAAGGAAGAAACTGTTGCAGAAAAGAGGAAAATCAGGATGCAAAACTCCCTCTCAGCCTCAGTAAGCTGAAATCCTCATAAAATCCTCAAAAGCTAGTTATGAAAATAAAATTGCCAAAGATTCCAAAGGCAACCACAAGGCATTCTACAGTTATGTCAAGAATCTAAATGGCAATGCTCAGATCTGCTCTGAGCTACAACAGAATAGTATTAAATATACTGATCCCAAGGATTTTGCCAGTATCCTGGCAGATCAATTTAGTGCCAGCTTCACTCCCCTCTCACCCCCTAAAGGGCCCATCTCAATACCAAAAGATTGCCAAATTCCGATAATCACAGCCACACAGGTAGAAACAGCACTCTCCAAAGCTAAGACTACAGCATCCATGGGACCAGATGACATCCCAGTCTGTGTACTACATATTTATTTATTTATTTATTTATTTATTTAAATTTGTTGACAGGGAGTGTCCGACTGGACGTGTGTCCATTTTCAGCAGAGGCCCGGGGAGAAAAGCTCCACAGTAAAATAAACAGACAGCAGTTACATTGGATTACATAGTGATTAACAATTTAACATAGAAATTACTTACAACATATTTACAGATGAAGAACATAGTACATCAGTAGACAACTAAAATCTTTATCTGTGAAGTACATAACAGGCATTAACAAATGTAACAATGAGAAGCTCCTGCTGTACAATAAGTACTAGGCTTATGAGCATCTGAGCTTGCTATCATCAAGGTAGCTAGTGGAGTGAAAGAAAGGTAGTAGTTGGATGGTGGATGATATTAGAGTGTTGCAAGGGCATAGCCAGCATGTTTTTAGGTGCTTTTAATAAAGTTTTGAAGTTGGTGCATGATGGTATAGGTAATTGTGGGTGGGAGTGAGTTCCATAATTTGGCTATCAAGAGAATAGTGCTTCACCAGCAGAGTTATTGGTTTAGCGATCTGCAAGTGATTTTGTTGCTGGATCTTAGTGGTCTGCTGGTCATAGGGTTGGAGTAGAATGAACTACATAATGAACTGGCACCCCACCTAACTGTCTGGTTTAATCATAGCCTCACCTCAGGCTTCATGCCCACTGAGTGATGCACAGCTACTGTATCCTGATCCACAAGGGAGGATGCACCTTGGATGAACTACCGTCCCATCAGTCTGACAAGCCTAATCTACAAGGGCATGGAATGCATTATCATGGAACTTATAAACAAAGACATTGGCAACTTCCAGACACTGGACTCCACCCAGTTTGGGTTTGTGAAGGGCTGATCTTGTCTCCTGAATCTGATTGACTTCTTTGAATAGGTCTACAGAGCTGTCGACGATTGTACCCAGGTCCACCCAGCCTATCTGGACCTTGCCAAGGCCTTCAACACCATCCCCACTCTGGAATCATAGATAAACTTACTAAGCTGGGCATAAATCGCCACATGGGTTGCCAACTGGCACTGACAGAACCCAGACTGTAAAGTAGCACTCCAAATCCAGCGCCAGACAAGTGACAAGTGGAGTACCTCAGGGTTCAGTCCTGGGACCACTCTTGTTTGGCATCTACTTTACTGAAGTACAAGCCAACACTAAGGGACTCTGGCTAACAAAGTTTGCAGATGACTGCAAAGTGGGAGCCATTATTGAATCCCCAAATGATGTAGATATTCTACAAAAGGGCCTTACAGAAACAGATGCCTAGTGCCAAAGCCATGGGCTCAAGCTTAATGCCAAGAAATGTATAATCATCCCCTTTGGAAAAAAACATGTACCCATGAACTACCACATAGGTGGCAGGACACTAAACATCAAAAGTGTGAGGAATTGACTGGAAATTGTCCACTTTTATTAAACATCTGCTGGGTTGTTTGTTTCTGATAACTTGTTGCAGAAGTTAAGTTGTGAGTGTTTCTGCCATTTCACAGAACTAATCAAGGAAGGACACTGAGCAAACTTGGAACTATAATATATAACATTGTATCCTGTTTTCTTATTTTGTGCTTTATTTCTTTGTTATTTATAGCACTTTGTGTACTGTGTATTTTTTTAGCTAGTTTCACTGTGTGTGAGGTATTAACTGGCAATTGTCCACTTTTATTAAGCATCTGTTGGCTTGTTCATCTCTGATAACCTGTTGCAGTTAAACCTTTTCTAGAGGCTCCTTGCTGTTTAAAACTTTCATTTAAAGGCTCACTGCTGCTTTTCAGCTGTGAGAAACATTCTGCAGTTTGTTTCACCTCCCTCTCTGTTGGTATACTGTTTTATAGTTGGTGGCTTTGCAGTTGCCACCCAGTGTAAATTTGATCTGGGACCCTCCTCCCAGTCTAGTGTCATTACCTCATTCTACCCAGTAAAGGAGAACATTTGAGAAGGTCAATCAGCTTAGTTTCTGCTACTCCTTTCTCTTTCCACTAAAAAACTTTTTTTAAGCTTATTTCCTGCCTTTCCTGTGGGTAGTCTAGCCTGGATATAGATTTGCTGTGTCCGACTATTTGTACTTCTAGGCCTTCTGTGTTGGAGGAAGCCTCTAGCTTGATTTTGTTTCTTAGAACTAGCCAGTTTTTGTTTCAGCACTTGTTCAGAACTTATTGTAAGCACTAAGTAAGCTACAAATGACTACAGCAATCAACTTTCCTCACTGTCTAGAGGAAAACAGTTTCTAGTACTTAACAAATAAGCACCTGTCCAGGCATGTCTAAGGGTCAGCCTCATTTTTCCTGTCTACCTGATGAAGCTGGGCATCTTGGGGCAATGCAGTAATTGCCTGTACAGACAACCCTCTTCCTACCACCCAACACTACAACCTGTGAGAGATGCACTTATATAGCCAAACTGGAAGCAAAGCTCTCTTCACCCAAGACTGGACTAGACAGTCAAGAGGAGAAGGTAAACACTTGCACCACACCACACTCAGCACATAGTCCCTCAAAACCTACACCACCAAAACACACACATAGAAACACAAAACACACACCTACATTCGCGGAGGCTCTCAGTAAAAACCTGCCCAAGCAACAGGGACCTCCAAAGCAGAAACACAAGCAACCTCCACCCCCCCCCCAACACAACCCAAATGACACATAGCCCACAAACTCAGTGTGCCACTCAACCACAGCCCATAAGGCATAACAATGTACCCAACACTCTAGTCATAGGTGACTCTGTAGTCAGGCACACTGATGTTCCACTCACCAGGCTAAACAAGGTGAAAGTTACTGTCAGCTGCATGTCGGTGCCAATGCCACATAATGCACTCAGGTCACTCCACAACAAGTACAAATATGACTCTGTCATTGTCCATGTTGGTGTGAATGACCTGAGACATACCTCCTTGGACTACATGAAAAGGGACATGGAGGAGCTGTCCAATCTTGTAGCCCAGGCAGATATGGGGCTAGCCCTGAGTAGCATCCTGCCATCACCCAGAATGATACCACAGTACAAGGAAAAAATGATTGACTTCAACAATTGGCTAAGCTTCTGGTGTCATTCTATGGGGATCCAGTATCTGTCTGCCTGGGATGATATGATCGACAAGCCATGGTGCTCTGCCAGAGATGGCCTGCACCTGTCGCCCCTGGGATTCCGAATACTGGCTAAGGCTCTATCCACCCCCATAGTGCCTTTTTTAGGCAAGGTTCAAATGACAAATTCACCACCCTAACAGGTACAGGCAAGAAGAATCCGAGGGTATTGCTACTCAATGCTAGAAGTCTAAACCTCAAAATGCACTCTCTCGAGGCACTCCTTAAAATGGAGAACATCGACATCTGTGCAGTGACAGAGACCTGGTTCAAGGTTCCAGAGAGTACCCCTGCATTACCAGGCTATAATTCATACCATGGACCAAACAATAAAGCGAGTGTCCATATTCATTAAGGATATCCACACCTCCAGGCTAGTTGCTCAGCATAATGCATCCGAGATTATCCAAATGCAACTAACTCTGGGCAAGACCTGAATCCAAATTGTAGCTTGCTACAGATCCCCACCATGTCCCAGGATTCCCTCCTCATTTCTTAATACACTGGAAAATATTAGGGTACAACCTAACACCCTAATAATGGAAGATTTCCACACCATTAGCTGGAAAACTACTTTCATGTGCCAACTCTTGTGCTCAACATTTTCTGGAATTCATAAATTCCTATGTACTTTGCTGGATCCGGCTTATCCACCAGGGGCAGCGTATCACAAAGATCACCAGTTTGTACCACCAGCTTGCTTAATGTGGGCGGCTTGATTGAAACCCACACCAGAGGTCCCATTCCTGGATTGGTCAGGGTCCGATAAAACTAATCACCCTAGACATCCACACCCTCTCCATCCCATTAGAAACCACAGTAAAAATTTCCAAAGCCAGCTTCGTAGCACAGCCCCAAGACAGAGTGGCAAACTTCCACGACACACTCATGCTGATGGACAATAGAGGTATGACTGTTGAATCCTACACAAATGCAATTTATAAGCATTTACATGAGTGCATGGATCGTGCAATCCCAAACAGAACCAAGATGCTATCCTCCAAAAAAGGAAGCCAATCTGGTGGTCCCCTGCCATAAACAAACTCTACAACAGAAGAAAGAAACTGTTGCAAAAAAGAGTAAAATCCCATGATTGGAAAAACTCCCTGGTCAGCTTCAGTAAGAAGCTGAGATCCCTCATAAAATCCTCCAAAGCTAGTTATGAAAACAAAATCTTCACTGACTCTAAATACAACCACAAAGCATTCCATAGCTATGTCAAGAATCTCAATGGCAACACTCAGATCTGCTCTGAGTTACAGCACAATAGCACTAAATATACAGAACCAACGGATATTGCCAACATCCTGGCAGATAGGTTCAGTGCTAACTTTACCCCTCTGTCATCCCCTAAAGGGCCCATCTCTACACCAGAAGAATGCAAAGTTCCTGTAATCACGGCTGCACAGGTAAAAAACACACTATCCAAAGCCAAGAACACAGCATCCATGGGACCTGACAACATCCCAGGCTGTTTTCTACATGAACTACAGAACGAACTGGCACACCATCTAAGTACCATGTTCAATCATAGCCTCACCTCAGGCTATCTGCCCACTGAATGGCACACAGCAACAGTTATCCCACTCCACAAAGGGGGAGCCACCAGAGACCCCGGAAACTACCACCCCATTAGCCTAACGAGCCTGGTCTGCAAGGCTATGGAGCGTATCATCATGAAACATATAAACAATGACATTGGTAATCTGCAAACTCAGGACCCCACCCAGTTCGGGTTTGTAAAAGGCTGATAATGTCTCTTCAAACTGATAGACTTCTTTGAAGCAGTCACCAAAGCTGTAGATGAGGGTAAGGTGGTTCACACAGCCTATCTAGATCTCGCCAAGGCTTTTGACACCACCCCCCACTCTGGAATTATAGATAAACTCACTAAACTTGGTATAAATCCCAATGTCACAAGATGGGTTGCCAACTGGCTCACTGACAGAACCCACACTGTGAAAGTAGCAGACTCCAAATCCAGCTTCAGACCAGTGACAAGTGGAGTACCACAGGGTTCAGTCCTGAGTCCTCTCCTGTTTGGTATCTACTTCTCTGAAGTACAGGCCAACACAGAAGGTCTTTGGCTAATGAAGTTCGCAGATGACTGCAAACTAGGAGTCATAATCAAAACTCCAAAAGATGTGGACATCCTACAAAAAGGGCCTTGCTGAGACAGATGCCTGGTGTCAAAGCCATGGCATCAAGCTCAATGCCAAAAAGTGCATTGTCATTCCTTTTGGTAAAAACTCAGTACCCATGAACTACCACATAGGTGGTAGTCTACTTAACACCGAAAGTGTGATAAGAGACCTTGGGACACAGGTGAACAGTAGTCTCTCCTTTGATAATCACTTTGCCACAGTAGTCAGGAAATTCTTTTATGTGGCACACCTCATCACAAAAGGTTTCTCATCCAGGAAAAAAGAGGTCATTGTTCCCCTCTACTCGTCACTCATTAGACCCATTATAGAGTACAATGCCCCTTTTGGTATGTACCTCACAAGACATCTACAACAACTGGAAAGGCCACAGAAATACCTCACAAAGAGGATTACTGGCCTCAAAGAGATGCCCTATGCAGACTGTCTCAAAAAACTGCAGCTTTACTCCGTTGCATATCGCCTACTCAGAGGCGATCTCTGCCTAACACACAAAACTATGTCAAACCCAGAGCTTTTAGACATGCTCCACTTAAAGAAATCCCAATCCCTATGAGCTACATGCTCTAGGGACCTAAACCTCGTCACCACAATAAGCAGAACATGCTGAAGGGATAGATTCCTGTCCCAGAGACTTCCCATACTCTGGAACAAACTACCTATCAATATCAAACAAACTCTTCATTAGCACTCTTCAAGAAAAATCTTGATGATTGGATGGGAGATAGGAAATTCACCCCGGGGATCACTTCTGTAATAATTTTCTTGGGTGGCGAAAGCCAGGGTACCTTTGGCTAGGCTTATATAGGCCCTAGGGCCAATAGCATAGTACCTACCTATGAACCTATGAACAAAACATGCTGGAGGGATAGGTTCCTGACCCAGAGACTCCCCATACTCTGGAATAGACTGCCCATCCATGTCAAACAGAGCACCTCATTGGCCCTCTTCAAAAGGAACCTTGATGATTGGATGGGAGATAGGAAATTCACCCCGGGGATCATGTCAGTCGCCCTGCTAGACAGGGGCCCAGAGAAGTAAGTATTGTGGGAAAAAAATTCCAGGGAATTGTTATGGCTAGGCTTGCATAGGCCTTAGGGCTGATAGGCTAGTACCAACCTATGAACCTATGAATCCATTGCAATGAATGTAAAGTACAGTTACAGTATTACCAGTATACCACGGTAGTCTTTGATGCCAAACCCCTGCCTAACATATGTGCGCAGTTGTTAATATAGGTGGCATACTGCTGTACTAGACTATACATGTTGCTAGATACACACATACACCCTGTAACACAGATATGATTGAGGGCATGGTACAGGCATAATTACACATACATCAGACATACATACAACACACAAATGTATGCCAACCCAGATGAGCTTTACCTGTGTACCATACAGTACTGTGTGTCACTACTTACAAAACCTTATTCTTGAGGTATGTTATCTGAAGACTACAGGGAACACACAATACAGTCTTTCCAAGCAATGTGAACATACACCATACTGTACTGTTTAGGCCTACAGCTTCAGGTAGTACTACAGTTCATATGGGAGTTGGATTCACCAACAGTACCACTCACTAAGCATACATGTATTGCTTTAGCCTACAATGGGACACCACAGTCGACAAAACGGGACTACGTCACACCATATGCCATACTACTTTTTCTTCCTAGCAATAGCATACACATCTTTTGCTGGGATCACAGCTAGGACACAAACTACCATGACAGAAACAATTTCACACTAAGCTATCACACCTTTACAGACTTTGCACACATTCACCAACACATTCACCATCACACTCAGTCAACCTCACATAGCAATTATTGCACTAAGTACATGTGTGTGTGTGCATCGTGTCATGGGTAGGTAATATGCTATTGGCCCTAGGGCCTACAGCAGTCTAGCCATACACTACCCTGGCCTTTGACACACATGTACTTTAATTTCACTTGCCCCTGTCAACCAGAGCCACAGTGGTGATTCCCGGGGTGTATTTCCTATCTCCCAAACAATCATCAAGAGTATTTATGACAACTGCTAATGAGGAGCTTTGTTTGCTATTGATAGTTGGTTTGTTCCAGAGTATGGCATGTCTCTGAGTTAGGACTCTATCCCTCCAGCATGTGCTGTTTAGTGAGCTGACAAGGTTTAGAGCCCTAGAGTGTATATCTGGGAGGGATTGTAATATGTTTACGTGGAGGATGTCCAACAGCTATGGGTGTGACATAGCATTGTATGTTAGGCAGAGGTCGCCTCTAGGTAGGCGGTATGCAACACAGTGTAGCTGTGGTTTTGTGAGTCGGTCTGCATAGGGCATCTGTTTAAGGCCGGTATTTCTCTTTGTGAGGTATGTCTGTGGCCTTTCCAGTTGCTGTAGTTGTCATGTGAGGTACATACCACATGGGGCATTGTACTCTTTAATGGGTTTTAAGTGTGATGAGTAGAGGGGAACACTGACCTATATTTCCCTAGATGACACACCTTTTGTAATGACATGTACCACATAGACAGAGTACATGACTAGTGTGGCACTGTGATTATCAAAGGGGAGGCTACTGTCCACCTGTCTCCCATGTTCCCTTATCACACCTTCGGTGTTAGGTAGAATACCACCTATGTGGTAGTTAATGGGTACAGTGTTTTGGCAATTAGGGTTGGCACTGCAGTGTCAACACTGAGCTTCAGTCCAAACCTTGGTCACCAGGCACCTGCAGTAAGTATGCCCCATGTCCCTCTCTCTCTCTCTCTCTCTCTCTATATATATATATATATATATATATATATATATATATATATATATATATATCATATATATATATATATATAATATATAT
>NC_056726.1:1228044375-1228061875 GCF_019279795.1 Protopterus annectens | reverse complement strand
CTATATTAACAACTGCGCACATATGTTAGGCAGGGGTTTGGCATCAAAGACTACCGTGGTATACTGGTAATACTGTAACTGTACTTTACATTCATTGCAATGGATTCATAGGTTCATAGGTTGGTACTAGCCTATCAGCCCTAAGGCCTATGCAACCTAGCCATAACAATTCCTGGAATTTTTTCCCACAATACTTACTTCTCTGGGCCCCTGTCTAGCAGGCTGACATGATCCCGTGAATTTCTATCTCCCATCCAATCATCAAGGTCCGTTTTGAAGAGGGGCAATGAGGTGCTCTGTTTGACATGGATGGGCAGTCTATTCCAGAGTATGGGGAGTCTCTGGGTCAGGAACCTATCCCTCCAGCATGTTTTGTTCATAGGTTCATAGGTAGGTACTATGCTATTGGCCCTAGGGCTATATAAGCCTAGCCAAAGGTACCCTGGCTTTCGCCACCCAAGAAAATTATTACAGAAGTGATCCCCGGGGTGAATTTCCTATCTCCCATCCAATCATCAAGATTTTTCTTGAAGAGTGCTAATGAAGAGTTTGTTTGATATAGATAGGTAGTTAGTTATAAAGTATGGAAGCCTCTGGGACAGGTATCTATCCCTCCAGCATGTTCTGCTTATTGTGGTGACGAGGTTTAGGTCCCTAGAGAGTGTAGCTCGTAGGGATTGGGATTTCTTTAAGTGGAGCATGTCTAAAAGCTCTGGGTTTGACATAGTTGTGTGTGTTATGCAGAGTAAGCGATATGCAACGGAGTAAAGCTGCAGTTTGAGACTGTCTGCATAGGGCATCACTTTGAGGCCAGTAATCCTCTTTGTGAGGTATTTCTGGAGCCTTTCCAGTTGTTGTAGATGTCTTGTGAGGTACATACCAAAGGCATTGTACTCTATAATGGGTCTAATGGTGAGTAGAGGGAACAATGACCTCTTTTTTCCTGGATGAGAAACCTTTTGTGATGAGGTGTGCCACATAAAAGAATTTCCTGACTACTGTGGCAAAGTGATTATCAAAGGAGAGACTACTGTTCACCTGTGTCCCAAGGTCTCTTATCACACTTTCGGTGTTAAGTAGACTACCACCTATGTGGTAGTTCATGGGTACTGAGTTTTTACCAAAAGGAATGACAATGCACTTTTTGGCATTGAGCTTGATGCCATGGCTTTGACACCAGGCATCTGTCTCAGCAAGGCCCTTTTTGTAGGATGTCCACATCTTTTGGAGTTTTGATTATGACTCCTAGTTTGCAGTCATCTGCGAACTTCATTAGCCAAAGACCTTCTGTGTTGGCCTGTACTTCAGAGAAGTAGATACCAAACAGGAGAGGACTCAGGACTGAACCCTGTGGTACTCCACTTGTCACTGGTCTGAAGCTGGATTTGGAGTCTGCTACTTTCACAGTGTGGGTTCTGTCAGTGAGCCAGTTGGCAACCCATCTTGTGACATTGGGATTTATACCAAGTTTAGTGAGTTTATCTATAATTCTAGAGTGCGGGTGGTGTCAAAAGCCTTGGAGATCTAGATAGGCTGTGTGAACCACCTTACCCTCATCTACAGCTTTGGTGACTGCTTCAAAGAAGTCTATCAGTTTGAAGAGACATTATCAGCCTTTTACAAACCCGAACTGGGTGGGGTCCTGAGTTTGCAGATTACCAATGTCATTGTTTATATGTTTCATGATGATACGCTCCATAGCCTTGCAGACCAGGCTCGTTAGGCTAATGGGGTAGTTTCGGGGTCTCTGGTGGCTCCCCTTTGTGGAGTGGGATAACTGTTGCTGTGTGCCATTCAGTGGGCAGATAGCCTGAGGTGAGGCTATGATTGAACATGGTACTTAGATGGTGTGCCAGTTCGTTCTGTAGTTCATGTAGAAAACAGCCTGGGATGTTGTCAGGTCCCATGGATGCTGTGTTCTTGGCTTTGGATAGTGTGTTTTACCTGTGCAGCCGTGATTACAGGAACTTTGCATTCTTCTGGTGTAGAGATGGGCCCTTTAGGGGATGACAGAGGGTAAAGTTAGCACTGAACCTATCTGCCAGGATGTTGGCAATATCCGTTGGTTCTGTATATTTAGTGCTATTGTGCTGTAACTCAGAGCAGATCTGAGTGTTGCCATTGAGATTCTTGACATAGCTATGGAATGCTTTGTGGTTGTATTTAGAGTCAGTGAAGATTTTGTTTTCATAACTAGCTTTGGAGGATTTTATGAGGGATCTCAGCTTCTTACTGAAGCTGACCAGGGAGTTTTTCCAATCATGGGATTTTACTCTTTTTTGCAACAGTTTCTTTCTTCTGTTGTAGAGTTTGTTTATGGCAGGGGACCACCAGATTGGCTTCCTTTTTTGGAGGATAGCATCTTGGTTCTGTTTGGGATTGCACGATCCATGCACTCATGTAAATGCTTATAAATTGCATTTGTGTAGGATTCAACAGTCATACCTCTATTGTCCATCAGCATGAGTGTCGTGAAGTTTGCCACTTCTGTCTTAAGAAGTGTGAAGTTGGCTTTGGAGAAATTTTTTACTGTGGTTTCCCTAATGGGGGGTGGGGGAGGGATGTGGATGTCTAGGGTGATTAGCTTATGGTCGGATCTGACCAACAAGGAATTGACCTCTGGTGTGGAGCACCGGTTTCCCATGTTGGTAATAACCAGGTCTAGGATATTGCTGCACCTGGTGGGGGTGTGGATAAGTTGATCCATGGCATTGGAATTTATGAATTCAGAAACGTTGAGCACAAGAGTTGGTACATGAGTAGTTTTCCCAGTTAATGGTAGGGTAGTTGAAATCGCCCATTATTAGGGTGTTAGGTTGTACCCTAATATTTTCCAGTGTATTAAGAAATGAGGAGTGGGAATCCTGGGACATGGTGGGATCTGTAGCAAGCTACAATTTGGATTCTTGGTCTTGCCCAGAGTTAGTTGCACTTGGATAATCTCGGATGCATTATGCTGAGCAACTAGCCTGGAGGTGTGGATATCCTTAATGAATATGGACACGCCTCCGCCTTTATTGTTTCGGTCCATGGTATGAATTATAGCCTGGTAATGCAGGGGTACTCTCTGGAACCTTGAACCAGGTCTCTGTCACTGCACAGATGTCGATGTTCTCCATTTTAAGGAGTGCCTCGAGAGAGTGCATTTTGAGGTTTAGACTTCTAGCATTGAGTAGCAATACCCTCGGATTCTTCTTGCCTGTACCTGTTAGGGTGGTGAATTTGTCATTTGAACCTTGCCTAAAAAAGGCACTATGGGGGTGGATAGAGCCTTAGCCAGTATTCGGAATCCCAGGGGCGACAGGTGCAGGCCATCTCTGGCAGAGCACCATGGCTTGTCGATCATATCATCCCAGGCAGACAGATACTGGATCCCCATAGAATGACACCAGAAGCTTAGCCAATTGTTGAAGTCAATCATTTTTTCCTTGTACTGTGGTATCATTCTGGGTGATGGCAGGATGCTACTCAGGGCTAGCCCCATATCTGCCTGGGCTACAAGATTGGACAGCTCCTCCATGTCCCTTTTCATGTAGTCCAAGGAGGTATGTCTCAGGTCATTCACACCAACATGGACAATGACAGAGTCATATTTGTACTTGTTGTGGAGTGACCTGAGTGCATGCGTTATGTGGCGGATTTGGCACCCGACATGCAGCTGACAGTAACTTTCACCTTGTTTAGCCTGGTGAGTGGAACATCAGTGTGCCTGACTACAGAGTCACCTATGACTAGAGTGTTGGGTACATTGTTGTGCCTTATGGGCTGTGGTTGAGTGGCACACTGAGTCTGTGGGCTATGTGTCATTTGGGTTGTGTTGGGGGGTGGAGGTTGCTTGTGTTTCTACTTTGGAGGTCCCTGTTGCTTGGGCAAATTTTACTGAGAGCCTCCTTGAATGTAGGTGTGTGTTTTGTGTTTCTATGTATGTGTTTTGGTGGTGTAGGTTTTGAGGGACTATGTGCTGAGTGTGGTGTGGTGCAAGTGTTTACCTTCTCCTCTTGACTGTCTAGTCCAGTCTTGGGTGAAGAGAGCTTTGCTTCCAGTTTGGTTATATAAGTGCATCTCTCACAGGTTGTAGTGTTGGGTGGTAGGAGAAGAGGGTTGTCTGTGTACGAGGCAATTACTGCATTGCCCCAAGATGCCCAGATTCATCAGGTAGACAGGAAAAAACAATGAGGGCTGACCCTTAGACATGCCTGGACAGGTGCTTATTTGTTAAGTACTAGAAACTGTTTTCCTCTAGACAGTGAGGAAAGTTGATTGCTGTAGTAATTTGTAGCTTACTTAGTGCTTACAATAAGTTCTGAACAAGTGCTGAAACAAAAAACTGGCTAGTTCTAAGAAACAAAATCAAGCTAGAAGGCTTCCCTCCAACACAGAAAGGCTTGGGGGCCTAGAAGCCTACAAATAGTCCCGGACACAGCAAATCTATATCCAGGCTAGACTACCCACAGGAAAGGCAGGAAATAAGCTTAGAAAAAGTTTTTTTTTTTTTTAGTGGAAAGAGAGAAAGGAGTAGCAGAAACTAAGCTGATTGACCTTCTCAAATGTTCTCCCTTTACTGGGTAGAATGAGGTAATGACACTAGACTGGGAGGAGGGTCCCAGATCAAATTTACACTAGGGGTGGGCAACTGCAAAGCCACCAACTATAAAAACAGTATACCAACAGAGAGGGAGGGTGGGAAACAAACTGCAGAAATGTTTCTCACAGCTGAAAAGCAGCAGTGAGCCTTTAAATGAAAGTTTTAAACAGCTAAAGGAGCCTCTAGAAAAAAGAGTTTAACTGCAACAAGTTATCAGAAACAAACAAGCCAACAGATGCTTAATAAAAGTGGACAATTGCCAGTTAATACCTCACACACAGTGAAACTAGCTAGAAAAATACACAGTACACAAAGTGCTATAAATAACAAAGAAATAAAGAACAAAATAAGCAAAAAACAGGATACTTAATGTTATATATTATAGTTCCAAGTTTGCTCAGTGTCCTTCCTTCGATTAGTTCTGTGTGAAATGGCAGAAACACTCACAACTTAACTTCTGCAACAAGTTATCAGAAACAAACAACCCAGCAGATGTTTAATAAAAGTGGACAATTTCCAGTCAATTCCTCACACTTTTGATGTTTAGTGTCCTGCCACCTATGTGGTAGTTCATGGGTACATGTTTTTTTCCAAAGGGGATGATTATACATTTCTTGGCATTAAGCTTGAGCCCATGGCTTTGGCACTAGGCATCTGTTTCTGTAAGGCCCTTTTGTAGAATATCTACATCATTTGGGGATTCAATAATGGCTCACTTTGCAGTCATCTGCAAACTTTGTTAGCCAGAGTCCTTAGTGTTGGCTTGTACTGCAGTAAAGTAGATGCCAAACAAGAGTGGTCCCAGGACTGAACCCTGAGGTACTCCACTTGTCACTTGTCTGGAGCTGGATTTGGAGTCGGCTACTTTTACAGTCTGGGTTCTGTCAGTAAGCCAGTTGGCAAACCCATCGAGGTGGCGTGGGATTTATGCCCAGCTTAGTAAGTTTATCTATGATTCCAGAGTGGGGGATGGTGTTGAAGGCCTTGGCAAGGTCCAGATAGGCTGTGTGGACCTCCTTACATTCGTCCACAGCTCTGTAGACCAATTCAAATAAGTCAATCAGATTCAGGAGACAAGATCAGCACTTCACAAACCCAAACTGGGTGGAGTCCAGTGTCTGGAGGTTGCCAATGTCTTTGTTTATAAGTTCCATGATAATGCATTCCATGCCCTTGCAGATCAGGCTTGTCAGACTGATGGGACGGTAGTTCCCGGGATCCAAGGTGCATCCTCCCTTGTGGATCAGGATAACAGTAGCTGTGCATCACTCAGTGGGCATGAAGCCTGAGGTGAGGCTATGATTAAACCTGACAGTTAGGTGGGGTGCCAGTTCATTTTGTAGTTCATTCTACTCCAACCCTATCGCACCAGCAGACCACTAAGATCCAGCAACAAAAATCACTTGCAGATCGCTAAAGCCAATAACTCTGCTGGTGAAGCACTATTCTCTTGCGCCATAGCCAAATTATGGAACTCACTCCCACCCACAATTACCTCCATACCATCATGCACCAACTTCAAAACTTTATTAAAAGCGCACCTAAAAACATGCTGGCTATGCCCTTGCAACTCCCACTCTAATATCATCCACCCCATCCAACTACTACCTTTCTTTCACCTCCACTAGCTACCTTGATGATAGCAAGCTCAGATGCTCATAAGCCTAGTACTTATTGTACAGCAGGAGCTTCTCATTGTTACATTTGTTAATGCCTGTTATGTACTTCACAGATAAAGATTTTAGTTGTCTACTGATGTACTATGTTCTTCATCTGTAAATATGTTGTAAGTAATTTCTATGTTAAATTGTTAATCACTATGTAATCCAATGTAACTGCTGTCTGTTTATTTTACTGTGGAGCTTTTCTCCCCGGGCCTCTGCTGAAAATGGACACACGTCCAGTCGGACACTCCCTGTCAACAAATTTAAATAAATAAATAAATAAATAAATAAATATGTAGTACACAGACTGGGATGTCATCTGGTCCCATGGATGCTGTAGTCTTAGCTTTGGAGAGTGCTGTTTCTACCTGTGTGGCTGTGATTATCGGAATTTGGCAATCTTTTGGTATTGAGATGGGCCCTTTAGGGGGTGAGAGGGGAGTGAAGCTGGCACTAAATTGATCTGCCAGGATACTGGCAAAATCCTTGGGATCAGTATATTTAATACTATTCTGTTGTAGCTCAGAGCAGATCTGAGCATTGCCATTTAGATTCTTGACATAACTGTAGAATGCCTTGTGGTTGCCTTTGGAATCTTTGGCAATTTTATTTTCATAACTAGCTTTTGAGGATTTTATGAGGGATTTCAGCTTCTTACTGAGGCTGGAGAGGGAGTTTTTTGCATCCTGGGATTTTCCTCTTTTCTGCAACAGTTTCTTCCTTCTGTTGTATAGTTTGTTTATAGCAGGGGACCACCAGATTGGCTTCCTTTTTTTGGAGAAGAGCATCTTGGTTCTATTTGGGATGGCACGATTCATGCACGAGTGGATGTGCTTGTACAGTGCCTTATTGTAGGATTCTGCAGTCGAATTTCCAGATCCCGTCTGCGTGGGTGTTGTGAAGTTTGTCACTTCTGACTTCGGTAGCATGAAGTTGGCTTTGGAGAAGATTTTTAAGAACATCTTTCTTTATGCATTAGCTTGATATATACCTCCTGTGGCTAGGTGGTGCATTGTGTCACATACAGTGTGCCATGTATTGGTGTATAGTCTTACATACTAGCTTCTCTTTGCTGCTGTGCAGAACATGGTTTGATATATAGAGCGTGGCAGGCACTGTCAGCCAGTTGTGTCCTGAGCAGTAATATGTGGTATTGAACATGCGTATCCTCTGACAACCAATCGGATGGAAAATATGGCAGGTAATTGATATCTGTACTTTAGAATGTTAAGTGTGCCACATGACTTGCTCACACAGCTTGTTTAATTGTCTTCCAGGGGTATGTCCCACCAAAGAAACCCGTGGTATACAGCTGCAGAGGAAGCCGAAATACACAACAGCCTGGTGCAGCACTATACCCTGCTGTTCTCTAGAACCAGCCAGGAACAGCATGAGTGGACTGCACTGTGGCAAAAATCTCATTCATTGGGTAAATGACATAGGCATGCATAACCGGACATATGACGAGGTACACCATCACTGCAGTGATTTGATTAGACATGTCCGGCGGCATGCATCTGATATCCGTCGACAACAGCTTGCCACAGATGGTGGGGTTGCCATTCATCCCCCCGCTCAGCAGAGAGAAGGAGCTGCTCCTAAGCATGGTGGTTCCTGGCCAACCACAGGAACAGCAACGTACATGTGTCATCATGGAGGCCGGAGCCACCTAGCATGTTGACATGGAGTGTGCAGTTAACATGACCTATCTGTAGACAACTGTTACCTGTATTGGTAGAGTATGCATATGTGACATGTGTACTGTATGTTTAGCAGTTGTGCTGCATAGTGTTGTGCAATACTGATATTTGGAATATAATCTGTACACCTGTGACTGTCGACTGTTGTACTACTGTAGTTTAGCAAACTCACAGTAGCAATGGCACAGTTGTGGCCACTGACAAACTGTCTCATATTCTTGTACATCCCTCTGGTGTGACAGCAAGGCAGCCGGTCGATGCTAGTGAGTGTGTTTGTTTGTGTCTTTTGGCCTTTCCTGGCTAGGGGTCGCCACAGCGGAACTCCAGTCCGCTAATGATTGGCAATAGATTTTTACGTACAGAGTTGCCAGCCCTGACGCATAGCCATCAATGAAAGTACGCCCATTCACGCATGTCTCCATACAGAAGACGCTCTAGCTGGGAATCGAACGGCACAATGGCTTGCTGGGAGGCAACAACACTACCGCAACACCACCACCGATGTTGGTGAGTGTGTTATAATTTTAATATTGCTAATGAAATGTGCATGTCACCAACCTACAAATATAGGTGAGGTGTAGGTGCATAGGTGAGGTGTAGGCCATGTACATGTAACACACCTACGCATAATGCATGCTGTGCATGTTTGCTGTGAGACTATGCACATCTCAGTAATGACAGAAGCTGCCTCAATCACATGCAATACACAGAGCAGCACACACAATTGTGGCAACACCGTACTGGACATTGGATAGGCATAGTTGATACACATGTACACAACATACACAACTTTGTCATATGCAGTACACCTTAACATGCTACACATAGCGTATCCAGACACCCGCTGTAAGGTCACACTTCAGTATCCCACATGTCATCCACACAGCACACATAATATACCTGAGGGGTAGAGGCCTATCATTGGGCTGTGCGACACTCTTCAACACATAACACATTCATGTTAGTCAATGCTCCCTATTAGGCACCTTACAAACCCATGTAACGAGTGGCTGTGAGGTCAATCACTGAACAACAAGACACATGCATCAAAGCCATGTATACTGTTATTAACATGGGCTGTCTACACTCGCACTGCATGGTCTTGAGCAACAAACTTTCTGCATGTTGACATGTGTGATATGACTGTTTGCCTTGTGAAACTGTAACCCACCTTCAACCACTATTAAGTATGTTTTGGATTGCTGGTGGTGTGTGTGGGTACCTGTTGTGGTGAGGAGTGTATTTGTGTGCATGTGTGCATATGTGCATGTGTGCATGTGTTCATGTGTGCATGTGTTCATGTATGCATGTGTGCATGTGTGCATGTGTGCTGACATCATGTACAGGTCATAAAGTGTGTTTCCTGTCTCCCTCCTACAGGTGCTGTGTTAGGGCTGGTTCACTGCAGCATGGAAACTGATGTCACTGAGCCACGTAGTGATAATAAAGATAGGTGTGTTTAGGCACAGGCATGTTTGCCAGGGTCTGTCGTTGGGCCACCAGTCGACAGTACACAGCTGTCCACCCCATCCATGCATACAGTCATACTGCCAATACATCCATCACAAATGCCCATAGCTGAGGGACAACTTACTGTTGGCATTGGCCAGGACAGTGTGGTATCCATGGCACATGCATCCCAACACAGCAGCCATACCCAGATGTCTGGAAGGGTACCACATAGGCAGATGTCTAGGGGTTCTTGTAGGAGCACTGCTGCTTATCATGCCACTGTCAGATGTGCCACAGGTCTGACAACGTCACGCATGTTCCAGGCTGTCATGGAGGCACAGGCATGTATGGAACGGTACACCAGACAGGAACTAAGGGCACAGAGGGCCCATAACACTGCTGTCATTGACAGTATAT
Organism: Protopterus annectens; assembly: GCF_019279795.1. Lineage (NCBI taxonomy): Eukaryota > Metazoa > Chordata > Ceratodontiformes > Protopteridae > Protopterus > Protopterus annectens. The sequence goes on along the minus strand of NC_056726.1, from coordinate 1,228,052,057 downwards.
ATGACCTATCAGGTGCCATCCGACATTACACTGAGGTCACTGATAGACTTGGGGAGAGACATTAGATATCCTCTGCAATGTCATTTCCATGTGTCAGGACAGTGCGGGATGGTTGAAACATCGACATGGATGTATGCCAGCAACATCAGCAGCTGGCAGTTGCCGCGGACGTCCCTCAAGCCACAGCCGCTCCTGTAGTGCCAGTACCAGCCCCAGCAATGTTGGGGGTGGGCTGTCCATAGAATGTCCTAGAAGACCATGTGCATGTGGCTCTGGACAGTCCGATCAGGGACCTGTGTCTAGTGTACATCCATCCACCTCTGGGGATAGTACCTAGTCCGGCTTAGTACCTGATAGTGTCAGTAGCACCCCTGCCAGGCACAGGTACCGTATCCATGGCCAGAGATGGTGATCTGTAAAGCCTTGCAGGTACAGTCTGTGGCTGTCCCACAAATACCCTTATATGGCAGCCACATGGTGGAACTGTGTGCATGCAGACACACGCACATACTCCAGACACCTAGGGCTAACACATACCCACACACATTACAACAACATTGGCCCATTCCAGTATTCTTGCCCCTCACACACAAACACACACACACATACATGTCAATTGGATGGCTCACTGTAGGCTTCTGGTGAACCAACAACACACCCTGTGCATATGATGAAACCTGTGCCGCCTCCTGTCATCTCTAACATCAATGCAGGAACAGACTACCATGGTGCTGATGCACAGGGTGTCTATATAGCAGTATAGCAATGTTAGCATGTTGTCAGCTGTAGAATGTAATGATATGCTTGAAGGTGTAGCTGAGCAGGCATGATGCATTAAAACTATGATTGTCATTGTAGTGTTGTTTACACCAGTGTTGGTTCCAATTGTGTATTATCCGGACACGTGCCACTTGGCTCATGTGTGCAGTTTTGGCAGCATGTGTTAGAGAGTGGACAGTATGCGTGGGATGTGTGTAGCACAGATTTGCAGGTGTACAGTTGTGAACATGATGGAGGTGCACTGTCTGCATGTACGTGCATAGTGGACACATGGCCAGGGTGACATGCTCTGTATTACACAGTAACACTCTATAGTTTCTATTGGTGGCCAGTATGCATTGTACTACACACATTCCGGAACCTGACTACACATGTGTGTATGACATGGTTTGACACTGTGCTGTGGGTGATACTGTTAATATCTGTCATTGTTTTGCATTCTGGTGGTATACATCACTTCAACAGCCTGACCATAACCAATCATTAGATGATGTCTTGACAACCAACACAAAGATGTAGGACACACAGCAACATTTGGATCCTTCAGGTACTATACAATGCCAGTAACCACTGGTATTCACCTGCATCCATTACTGAGACCACTCCTGTTTGCCATATAGCTCTCTTAGGTACAAGCAATCACAGTAGGGATACGTCCGTCCATGTCTGATAATGCATACTGTGGCCTATAATGAATTCTCCAGATGACAAACACATACTCCACAAGGGTATCATACCAACAAATGCCTGTTGTCAAACACATGCTGTAAAGCTATAAGCCAAACTAAGCATAGTCATCCACCTTTAAGGAACATATTATCCCCACAGTACCACATAGGTAGTAGCCAGCATGATGAACAGGTACCGATGTGTACATGCAACAGAGTGTTATGTCATCTCTCCTTTGTTAATCACATTACCAAAGGTATTTTGGAATCCCTTGGTGGATCACATAAGCAATAAGGGGTCTGCATGCATATCCACAGTTTGTTCTACACCTATGAATAGTCATCATCGACAGACTTTGCTGCGTTTGAACAGGTCTGACATATACCTTGGCCATAGACCCTCACTCACACATTCCAGTAGGAATCGTAATGACTTTGTGTGACACAGATGACCTAGGCCAGGGATCACTGCAGTGGCTGGCCTTGTCACAAGCATACAGATGTGACCTAAGGTCTCGGAAGCAGCAGCACAGTCTGGCAAGGATGACAGCTGTGTTCTTGGAGAAAGCAGGGTTCCCACACATGCAATCATTGAGGTAACAAGTACAGATATGTATTTGACATACAGCTAGCTCACATGTGCAATGCATACTGATATGTCATACAGTGGTAAAAGCAAAACCCACAACACATTGACCAACAGTGTCACACACATACAGCACACACACTCACAAAGTGCAGGATTCAAACCCCTACATAATTACGTCATGATACTAGAGAAGTATGCATTAACAGGGCGCAATATACGGATTATTGGGAGCATTATTTCCACAGGTATATTTGTAGGATGGTGACATCATCAGACTTGACAAAGGTTACATTACCACTTTTGAGGTGTTTCACTACTCTCCTAAAAGGTTGTTCTTTCCCAAGAGGAGCACACACACTGCTGCCCAGTGTAGGATTCAAACCCCTATCTAATTACTTCATGATACTAGAAGAGTACGCATTAACACGACGCACTATACAGATTACTGGGAGTTTTATTTTCCACAGGTATATTTGTTGGATGCTAACATCATCAGAGTTGACAAATGTTAGATTACCACTTTTGAGGTGTTTCACTACTCTCCTAAAAGGTTGTGCCTTCCCAAGGGGAACACACGCACACTCACAGTTGCCCAGTGCAGGATTCAAACCCCTACCTAACTACTTCATGATACTAGAGAAGTACGCATTAACACGACGTGCTATACATATTAATGTAAGTTTTCTTTTTCCACAGATATATTTGTAGGATCGTGACATCATCAGACTATACGAAGTGTGTTACATTAGGTGACATTAGATGGCCTACATTGAAGGAATGTCTAAACACTTTGGCCATGGGATCATCAAAGGTAAATTTACTATCTACCTGTGTCCCCAGGGCCATAATTACTTTCTCTGTACATGCTGGATTACCACCTATGTGGTACTTTGTGTGCACTTTGTATTACCCACAGGGGATGACTATGCATTCTTTGCCATTCAGCTTGAGGGCATTATTTTGACACCTGATATCTGTCTCTGCAAGAAACTTCTGGAGGATGTCTGTGTCAGCTGTACAGTCAATTATGGACCACAGTTTCCAGTCATCTGCAAATCTGTTCAGCCTTACATCTGCCGTGCTTGCCTGTACCTCTGAGCAGTATCGACTGAACAGGTGGGGTCCCAGGACCAAGACCTGTGTGATGCCATTTGTGACTGGCTTAGAGTTGGACATGGCACCCGCAACTATGAACTTGTGTGCTTGATCTGTGAGCCAATTGGCCACCCATCCTGTGACATAGCTGTTCATGTTCAAGCTGGTACATTTGTCCATGATGACAGAGTGGGGAATGGTGTGGTAAGCCCTTAGTGAGGTCCAGGTGGGCTGTGTGGACTACTTTCACCTCCATTTATTTTCATGGTAACTGTTTTAAATAATTCAACTAGATTTGGGAGCCAGACTATGCGTTTAACAAGGTGAAGGTGTGTAGAGTCCAGTGTCTGGAGATCTCCAATGTCTCAGTGTATGGGTTCCATGATGATTTGCTCAATAGCCCCGTAGACCAGGCTGAGTACACATGTTGGGCAATGGTTTCCAGGTTCTGTTTTGGCACACCCTTTGTGGAGCTGGATGACTGTTAGTGTATGCCATTCTTTGTGTACATAGCCTGTGATACGCTTGAGTCTGGACAGTGAATGTAGGTGAGGGTGTAGTTCCTTGTGGGCCTAGTGTAAGAAGCAGCCTGGGACAACTTACAGTCACATTGGTGCTATGTTCTTAGCTTTGGTGAGGGCTGTCTTTACCTGCATGTCCGTGACGTCTGTGTCTCTGCATCCTTCTGTGATAGATGCAGGTCCTTTTGGGGGTGATGGGGGGAGTTTGCACTGCACTTGTTCCCCTGGGTGTAGGCAATGAAAGTTGGTTTGGTGTATGTCATTACTTTTTTCAGTAGCTGACAGCATATTTGGAAGTTGACACCTACATGTCTGATATAGCTACAGAAGGCTTTGTGGTTGTTATTCTTGCATTCCTTGGCAATTTGTCTTTAGAAACTGTGTATTATGAGCGATCATTGTTTCATCCTAATAATGATCAGTGATGCCTTTCCTTTAGTGAAGTTGGCTCTATCAGGTGTTAGTTTCCTCCTTCTGTTGTCTAGCTTATTTATGGGCAACAACCACCAGATTGTTTTCTTATTTTTGGAGGGGTGCATCTTGGTTTTATTTGTGATGTCTCGATCCATGCATCCCTGTAAATGCTCGTAGGATGCACTTGTAAATGATTTGGCAGATTGTATCCCATTATCCTATAGCAAGAGGGCTTTGGAACTTTCCACTTTGGTCTTGGGAAGTGTGCAGTTTGCTTTTGAAAATGTCTTCATAGTGGTTTCATTGACTGGGTGTGGGGGCGGGATATGGATGTCCAGTGTGATTACTTAATGATCTGATATTACCAGCGAGGGGTTTATCTCTGTTGTGGAACACTGGTACCCCATGTTGGTGATGATCATGTCCAGTATGTTGTCACATCTAGTGGGCATGCTGACCAGCTGTTCCAGGGTGTTAGAGTTTCTTAACTCTAGGACACATTGGGCAAAGGATGTTGTATACGAGTAATTCACCCACTCATTGTTTGGGTAGTTGTAATCTCCTCATATAATGGTGTTTGATAGGACCTTTATATTTGCCATTGTTCTCCATTACACTGATTGAGGTTCCTGAGACGAGGTGCATGATCTGTAGCAGGCTGAAATCTGATGGGCAGCTTTGCCCAATGTTAGTTGCACTTGCATGGTCTCCAAGGCCTCATGCTGTGACAGTAACCTGGAGGTGTGGATATCCATAAGGTAAATGGCTACACCACTTCCTTTTGTATTTCACTCGTGGTCTTGGGTCCAAAGTTCAGGGTGATTGTGAGTGTTTTACATGTATCATATCCAACAGCTGCATGTTTGACATAGCTTTGGATATTACGCAGTGAACACCTCTGAGTAGGCGATATGCAAGGGAGTACGGATGGAGCATTTTGTGATGGTTTGTGTATGGCATGTATTTCAGGCCACTAATGCTCTTTGTGAAGTATTGCTGCTGGCTTTCCAGTTGTTGTAGCTGTCTTGTGAGGTACATAGCAACAGTGGCATTGTACTCTTTTATAGTTCTAGTGAATGGTGAGTAGAGGGGAACAATGTCCTCTTTTATTCTGCATGAGACACATTTTGTGATGAGGTGTGTCACATAAGAGGGTTTCCTGACTACTGTGGAATGTGCTTATCACAGTTGTATCCACTGTCCACCTGTGACCCAGGGTCTCTTGTAACACTTAAAGTGTGAGGTATACTACCACCTATGTTGTAGTTCTTGGCTACAGAGATTTTAACAAAGGTGATGATAATGCACCTTTTGGCATTGAGCTACAGCCCATGGCTTGGACAACAGCCATCTGTCTCAGTGAGGCCCTTTTGTAGGATGTCCACATCTTTAGTGTTTACAATGATGGCTCCTAGTTTGCAATCCTCTGGAAACATCAGTAGCCACAGAACTTCCATGTTAATGTTTACTTCAGGGAAGTAGATACGACACAGCCTGGGAAGTTATCTAGTCCCATGACTGCTATGATACTGGCTTTGGAGAGTGTTTTTTACCTGTGCAGCCATGATGACAGCAACTTTGCAGTCTTCCATTATAGACATGTGCTCTTTCATGGGTGAGAGGGGGGTAAAGTTAACACTGATCCTATCTGCCAGGATGTTGCCAATATCAATTGGCTCTGTACATTTAGTGCCATTGAGCTGTAACTCAGAACAGATCTGAGTGTAACCATGACATGGACCTGTCTGTTGGGCAGAGATCTCCTGCATAGACAGTATGCAACTGAATACAGCTTGGGTTACATTCATTCTTGTTGCATGGGGCAACTATTTGAGGCCAATAATCCTCTTGTTAAGGTTCTTCATTGTTCTTTCTAGTTGCTGAATGTGCCTAGTCAGATTCCTCGCAAGTGTGTTGTGGTTGTCTCTGACAGGTCTGATGACTGCTGAGTAGTGGCAACCTCCTTTGACCTACATGCACAGACCTTGTCAGTTTGTGTGTACACATAGCAGGATTTTCAGACCACTTTGTGAATGTGTTTCTGGAAGTAGCGATGACTATACACATTTGTCCATAGATCCCTTATCATCACATCCGTATTTAGCCCAAGTGTGTGAGCATGCCCAGTATGACCTTTCAGTGTAATGCAGAATGAAATCCACTACATTTGTCGGAGTGTGTGAGCACGCACAGTATACACATTTATACCATGTGTGTATGGTAAATCAAGGTGTATTTTTACAGCAGGGCTCATCTTTTTGTCATAGATCAATAGGGATCAGTCATAGATCAACAGGGATCAGGGCTTCCATGAGACACTTTGCATAGACCTATCAGCCTTTCTACATACAGGGGGGACAGCTATTCTTTGTACATTTCTAACAGTGGGTACACCAGATTGTTACTGTGGGTTTACATAGGATGTGGGTTTCACCTGACACTTATACACTTTTGCTGTGCCTGCACTGCTATGTACAGGACACCATTACAATCTGTACTGTTGCCTATTGTACTGGCTTGAGGCATACTAGTGTACTACAGTTCTTAGCGTCCATTGCAACATATATTAGCTTGCAACTTCATAGCCTACACAACTCACATCACAACGCCTGGACTGATGTTCTCTGTCGGCATAGGCATGTGGGTGAGGTTACGCATTTGCCTCATTAGGGGCATGATACAGCATTGCTTTGTGTTTGGATTAGTGTACAATTGTCCTGCTGTGTCTGTACCACTGTAATGCTATCATGGTTTAGTGGTTCAGTACTGTCACTATAGTGCACAGTATCTTGGGTTCAAGCCCTATTACTGCTTTTTATTTTCATGCTGGCCAGACCAGACTGCTTAAGGTACAGTAAAGCAGATATGAGCATGTTTAACTGACTTTGCCCAACTTTGGCCAGCCTTGGCCAACATTGCACGAGCAATTTTGTTTACATATACTAGATAGTGGTAAAAGCTGCTTAGCATTGCTTTATATTACTTAAAACATGGCAATCATGCCTCAGGTGGTGCTGCAGGGCTGCCTGTGTCGGATGTACATACTACACTCCCTATACATGTTTGGAAACAGGTAGTGTAAAGTTAGGCATCCCTTTTATTTTATGTGCGAGTCAGTGAGAGGTATCATTTCCAGGGTTCCTACTGTGTCAGTGTATGTGCTATGCATTGCCTCTTTGCCAAGGACAAGTCATACTGGGCACACCTCCTTCTGCCTACTAGGGCAGGCTCAGGTTGTTCCTCCTCCAAGTCACGCTGTGCCTGTGCAGGCCTTGGCAATGGTGGGGGACTGTTTGGCCCTGCCCCATGCTGTTCCTGCTGCAGCTGTTTTTGCAGGATCATATTGTGTAGCATGGCACATACCATAACAATTTGGGTACATGTAGTTGGTGAGTACTGCAAGGCTCCACCAGATGTGTCCAGGCACTGGAACCCTGACTAGAGCATCCCAAACACATGGTCAATTACATTTTGTGTTTGTGCGTGTGCCTCATTATGGAGTTCTTGTTCAGGTGTGTGTGCATTTCTGATGGGTGTCATCAGCCACAGCTCCAGTGCGTATCCAGCATCCCCCACTAGGTGACCATCAGAGATGTCCCAATTTGCAAATGTGGG
>NC_056726.1:1228025244-1228037744 GCF_019279795.1 Protopterus annectens | reverse complement strand
GCGGCGTGGCGGCGTAAAACGATGCAAAGCGTAAATGTCCCAGAATGTACCACAGGAGTATAGCCAACATGAGATGCAAAGGACGCATGTACAAACCATGACCGTATGTATGGCGAGATGTTAATTCCAACGATACATCGGCAACATTACGCCTTAAGCAATAGTTATGTACCGCGAAATCGCATGTGCTACCCGCACCGATTGTGGACACGTATCGTCCCGTAAACACCGCTGTGTGTTCTAGGTGTTAAACAAGCAATCGCCACCCGAATAGGTGGCAACCGGTAGCATACAGGCCGTCCCAAGTACAGGACCACAATGACCATAAATATCCGTGACAAAATGCCAAGGGATAGTCGGCACGTACGAACAGCTGCAGATATACTACCGATGTGACGGAGGAATACATGCAGGAAGCACACAAGCAGGTGGTACCGACAGCAGACATCAACAAAACCTACACTCCTAGAACAACAGACAGGTAACTTGCAGCTCCCCAGGCAGGGATGGAGCACACACACAAGCATACCGTGTATGTACAAATGCAAGGCCCACAACCCGTACCCGTCACCCACAGCCGCCGATATACCCCATCGCACATATCAAAGGGATACAAGCCGAAATAGCAGCAAAAACATACAGGCAGTCAATGACAGCGGCATACCCGCAACATCTCGCGTGGGAAACACTATCAGCAGCGGATGCAAACCTTCATCCATTGTGTACAGGAATACAAGAGCTATGTTACACATCAGAATGCAAAACGCCATCGACAGACGCCGCCAGGACATGGACACCCACATGTCGAACATAATACCATACCCAACACACACAATCCATGGCTAACACCACAGCGAAATGTACCTGACGCCACACATAGCGGTTGCAGTCACACATAACATAATACAATACATACCATCCCCACGAAGGTAGTGCAAATAACTAACGCCCAGACGAGGAATGAACCATGCCCTAGTTCCGACGCATACCGTACGAATGGAGGAGATGCACAGGTGATATGCGCATAAGTACACACCAAGGAACAGCTATTGGTGTGATGAACCCACATGCCGCAGGTGACGACGGATATAAGGAAGACTCCCAGGATAGTCAAACTGTATGTTCATACCGAACAAAGACGTTATTCCCACACGAGCCGTTCACTTGTTACTAGCGAGACTCAAACGGAATAGGGAAAGCAACACAGGAAAGGTATGTAGAACCCACGAGATGTACTGGTGTGTAACGCATGATATGTATGACGAATCTGCACTGTATGTGAACGGTGTTTGTAAGTAAAGATACCTGTCCATAAAGCAGAGAGTGGTGAAAGGTGGTTATGTAGTGTTAACCCGCTGAGCATACCAACAACTGTGGACACCGTGTGCACAGCAGTGGGACATCATGTACACAGCCGGGATAACCCAAGGGCTGCCATAGGGATTTAAAACACAGAACAATGCCACCACCCACGCTGATGCTGGCAGTGGATGTCTAACAATGAAGTGCCACAGCAGGGGATAGGACATGTATGTATAGTGTCACAGCACACATGTGTATGGGCAGATATCGCCGATGTCATACGTAATGTGTGCATGACGTGCACGTATGCCTCGCAGTAGGGGTGACTATGTCAAGTATGTGTAATGTAAAGCTATCATGATGGATATGTTCAGACATTATACACAGTATCACAGGCATAGCATGCATGATGGAGGTATGGCCTAGTGTTATGTACATTAACAGGATATGTATGGCCTGCACATAAGGGACAGAGTAGTAGCAGAATAGCCACCCGAAATGGAAGGAACAGCAAGTAACCATGTCCAAACTATCTGTATCAGGTGCAATGTGTGCAACAATGACGTCTGGCAGGTCCATGTGTAAACACATGTGCAATGTACACAGTAGTGTCACCCCCCCATGGTAGTGTCCACTGAACAGCAAAGGTGGATGTCAACTGCATGTCTACACAGTACTGCCGCTGTGGTGGTCTCATGTGTATGTGTCACCCTATCAGCAAGGGAGCTATCACATGACCAGTGCCACAGTGTGTCCCTGTGGGATGTGCACAGGACCTATGTTCTACAGCATGGTGTGTGTCTAGTCTGCGGAGGTAACACAGAAGCCCAGGCTAAGCAATGTGGCTTGTGTGCACATATGCAGGAGTGCTTCATTCACCCTGCCCACTGCAAATGCCATGTAGGAGTACTACATGCATCAGTAATGCGGAGGACATGGCCCATGGCAGAGTAGATGACACCCCTGTGTAAGTGGTATGCAGATGAGTACAGATGTGTTCCCCATCTGTCATCTGCATATGTAAACTGTCTGAGCCTGGTATACATCACGGCATGACTATACCATGACATGTAAAGTTGTAGCCATTGTGGAAGGTACACCACGAATGTGTTATTGTAACCCTGCCCATGTGTAGATGTGTGTATGGCACAAGTACAAAGGCTACCAATGTCCCAGCAACACATAGTCCAGATATGTGTGGCCCTGCAGATGTGTACCGCCACAGTGGAATATGGCAACCACAGCACCATGTGGGGCATGTGTGTGTACAGCAACCATGTACAATGTGATATGCATGTATAGGGACAGTATCCACGTGATACCCAGTGGATGACTGTCGCTATGCAAAGGTGATGTGTATGCACCATGTGTGATGTATCTGGCCAATGACATCTACACAATATATCTGCCACACCGACACCTGTATGGTTGTTAGCAGTATGAGCTGGTGGAGCTAGAATGCTGCCAGGTATGTAGATGTGGGATATGTAGGCATGGACATTACTCCGTGACAGCATGTTGTGTATGTAAGCAAAAAGTGAACATGAGGGGCCACATGACTGAGGACTGTGTAATGCCACATGTACCTTACATGTCATAGGTAGCATGATATGCTTGCACCACTGTGTGACCTGTCCAGGAGTCACATAGCCTAACATCCTGAGACACAGGGTATGATGTGATGGTGGATGTGTACATTGCCAATACCAGAATGTGGAATGGTGCTGAAGGGCAATGTGGGGATAATGTCTGATCTGTTACCCTCTGTACCACACCAACCACCCATGCAATGGTATGACAGGTGGCCAGCATGTGGATGTGGTGTGCTGTGGCACACAGAGGCCCAACAAGGGTGCCAGTAAAGGCATGGAGGTCGTCAATGAGTGTGTGAAGCATGGATGTGAGGATGTGCCCCAGTGCCATACCGAATGGTGCAGTCATGGGTGTATGAATGCAGTCCCACACGTGCAATGCACTACCACCCATGTGTAGTGTGATAGATGCGGTGGTGTGGTGGTCAAGGTACACAACGTCCATGAATGGGCTAGCAGTTAATTCAGTGGGCTGCTGCAGAGACACATAACAACCAGGTTGGCGGGATATAACAGCTAGGGAGATTGGAGGTGACATTGGGACAGTGTCCTAGGACATAACGTGTGCATGGCAGTACCATGTATGTGTCCACAGGGACAATGTGATGTCCATCTATGGATTGGAACCCTGTAGTGAGTGAGAGTGTGTATTATTGGTAGGTATCCCATTGGCTGGCATGTTGCCAACAACATCTCTGTCGGCAATGCCTGGGTGACTGTCGTATTCTACATTGAATGTGGATGTAGCCAAACAACACAGACATACCACCACACTGCGTGAGGGCCCACACTGCAATGTATGGCGTTCATGTGTAGGTAGCTAGCTGTGGAGTATGTGATGGACCATGAGGACTTACCATGACTGTCAAGTGATGCACCACACACATTTGAACATACCCACCGTGCAACAGCCTGCACATGCGCCCATACAGCACATGTGCATGGAACATGAATACCACCGTGGCGTCTGTGAAAAGGCCAGTACCACCATGTCTCTGTGTGGAATAGCATGGTCCCTACCAGTGCATACATGTAGCAGAAGTGCACTGTGATATGTGTCAGCATAGTCATGTATACTGTCCGGCTGTCGGGGTGCCATGCCATTAACTACCCCCGTCAGCAGATGTCGGTAGTACCGGCTGTTGAGCACATGTACCATGTATGCTGCGATGGGTGTGTGTCCAGGGTGTGGCTAGCAGGGCCGCGAAGCATATATGTTCATCAACCAGAGGGGGGATGTCCGTAGGTATAGCACACAGACACATGGAGGTATGGTGCATGCCGAGGGTAGTGTAGGTATGGTATGTCTTGTGTAATGTGTCACCCAGCTATGTGTAGTTCATAGGTTCATAGGTTCATACTAGGCTATCTGCCCGAGGGCATTTACAAGCCTAGCCCATCGTTTTGTGGCTTACGCCACCCCTTTAGTATGGGGAACTATACCCATTATTTTGCTGTGCCTCTGTCGAGCAGTGACACTGAGGTAATCCCTGGGGTATATCTGCGATCTCCCATCCATTGGTCAAGATTTCTCTTGAACAAGGCCAGCAGTGCTCTGCCTCACATGTACCGGGATTTTGTTCCACAGCATAGAGTCTTTGGGTGATGAATCTATCCTCCAGCACGTCCTATTAATAGCCGTGTCAGGTTTAAGTCTCCGCCCTTGTGGCTCTGATGGATCTAGATTTTTGAGGTGAAGCATATTCATCAAATCTGGGTTTGACATGGCCTTGTATGTTAGGCAAAGGTCACCTCTGAGCAGCGATAGCGACTGAATAGAGCTGGAGTTCTTTCAGTCGGGCAGCATAGGACAGATTTTGAGACCCTTTATCCTTTTGGTGAGGAACTTTTGTGGCCTCTCCAGCTGCTGCAAGTGTCGGGTCAGATACATTCGAATGGGGCATTGTACTCAATCATTGGTCTGATGGTGATGAGTAAAGGGAGACTATGACCTCCTTGATCTAGATGAGAATCCCTTCATGATAAGGTGGGCAATGTAGAAGGTCTTCCTAACTACTTTAGCTACATGGGTGTCGAATGACAGACTACTATCAACCTGGGTCCCCAGGTCCCTGATAACTTCTTCTGTGCTCAGTGGATTGCCACTATTTGGTAGCTAGGGGTAACCTTGTTTTCCCGAAGGTATGACTATGCATTTTTGGCATTTAACTTTAGGCCGTGGCTGGCACCAGTTATCCGTTTCTGTGAGACCCTTCTGAAGGATATCTGTGTCAGATGTGTTTTCTACTATGGCCCAGTTTGCAGTCATCTGCAAACTTTGTCAGCCATAACCCTCCTGTGTTTGCTTGTACTTCAGAAAAGTAGATGCCAAACAAGAGTGGGCCCAGGACTGAGCCCTGTGGGACACCACTTGTGACAGGCTTTGAGTCTGACATGGCGCCAGCAACTCTGACCCTGTGGGTTCTGTCACTCCAGCCAGTTTGCAACCCATCTTGTGATGTATGGGTTGACATTTAAGCTGATGAGTTTTTCAATGATACCCGAGTGGGGTATTGTATCGAAGGCCTTAGCCAGATCGAGGTAGGCTGTATGGGCTGCCTTTCCCTCATCAATGGCTTTGGTGACTGTTTCGAAAAAGTCAACCAAGTTTAAAAGGCATGATCTGCCTTTGACAAAGCCAAACTGGGTTGGATCCAAAGTCTGCAAATTCCCTATATCTTTATTTATGAGGTCCATTATGATCCTCTCCATGACTTTGCAGATAAGGCTTGTCAAACTAATGGGCCGGTAATTTCCAGGGTCGGTGGAGGCACCGCCTTTGTGAAGTGGTACCACAGTTGCAGTGCGCCACTCCTGAGTGCGTATCCAGAGGTAAGACTTTGATTAAACAGCTGTCCTAGCTGTGGGTTTAATTCCTCATTGAGTTCATGGAGCACACAGCCGGGGACACCATCAGGTCCCATGGATGCTGTGTTTTTTGCTTTGGAGAGCAGTTCTCACTTGGGCGCTGGAGATGTTTGGGGGCTGCAATCGTTTGGTATAGATATCTCTCCTTTTGGGGAGGAGAAGTTAACTGAACCTGTCAGCCAGTATGTTGGCAATGTCTGTAGGATCAGTAATCTTCACATCATTTTGAACTAGCTCTGAGCATATCTGGGAGTTTCCTCCCAGGTTTCTAACATAGCTAAAGAAGGCCTTATGATTGTCTTTTGAGTCTTTAGCTATTTTTCTCTCGAAATTTGCTTTGGATGATTTTATGAGAGCTCTTAGTTTTTTACTTATAGTGATCAAGGGTGTCTTACCTTTTAAGGATTTTGCTCTATCTTGTAGTAGCTTCCTCCTTTTGTTGTAGAGTTTGTTTATGGCTGGGGTCCACCAGACTGGGCCTTACCTTTGGTACAAAGAGTCTTTGTTTTGCTTGGGATTGCCTTATCCATGCAGTCCTGCAGGTGCTGGTAGAAGGCATTTGTAAGTGATTCAGCAGCTTGAGTACTGTTTTCCGCCGGCTCGGGGGCCTTAAAGGAGACCACACTAGTGCATGGCCAAGCATGTGTGGGTACATGGGAGTCCATACTAGGGAAGTGCGTGTTGCTGTCAGCACATGGCAGTAGCAACTATCCGAGGTGCAATGTACAGTATGATAACACAGCCAGCATGTAACCTGTGGTGTACAGTGTACTCACCGTCACGTGTCACAATGTGTCTAGCGGTCACAAACATGGGTATCCGAACATGGAGTACCTATGATGCATTTGTTTTTGAAAAAACTACAGTATGTGTGTAAATCACTGTGTGATGTGGGATCCACTCACCTGTGTGTGTTGCAGTCCAGGTATGTGCCTGGGAGGTATGATCTGTGTACAATCTGGACTGGCAGGTGTGCTCTGTAGAGCATGGAGGCAGGTCCCAGGCACCGCAGATAAATGTCAGGCATGCCTTACTGTGTGTGCAGTGCTTGTGTACAGCACAGTGGAGGGTGCAAGCATTGTCACACATCACTGCATGCCGTGCCTGCCTGTGACAGCTCTGCTGGTGACAGACATGTGACACCGCTGCAGAGGCAGCATAGCATGTGAAGATGTACATGTGGGCCCCACACCCTAGGCAGATGTCCGCAGGTCATGTGTGCCACAGTACTGTGGTTGACCATGACTGTCATACTGGATCAATACCACATGCCTGCATAAGTACAGTATGACCATAGTCAACAGTTGCAGTGACAGAGTAGGCCAATGTACAGTATCCCCGTGTGCAGACCACTGCCTACTGTACACTTGGCTAGACACACACCCAGAGGATGAATACACCATTGAGCCATCAGATGTCCCAGTCCTTGTAGCCTGTACAATGTCATCACAGGGTGGTCACAATAGCATGTGGTAAGACAGGCATGTTGTACCAGGTGATGTGTCATGTGTGCATATGTTGACTTGCACAGCCGTTCACATGTCCGCAACATACCGGTGCATGATGCATACTGTTACATGATGTGTGGAACTGCACTGTGACCCACAACAGGGCCATCTGACACAGGTGTGTTGTGAATGGTGTAACCCATGTTCACACAGGATACACAGTGCTGCTGTTGGCAGCCATGCTGGTGGCTACCAGTGGTGCATGCAGTGGTCATACAGACATACTGCACACAGTGTTCATGCAGGGATGTCCATTGTTGTGGATGATGTGTTGCTACGTGAAGGTAGGTGTGTGTTGTGAATGTTACACATCCAGATGACACCATCCGGTGCAGTCATGGTCGTCGACAGCATCACACACATCCACAGCAGTCAGAACCCTGTCCTGAGAATGTGTGTCAGCCACCCTCGTACTGTGTGACATATGTGCACATGGCAGAACACCTCCCACTGTCATCTAGGATGGCTACGTGATGGCTGGAATGTGCCGTGATAATGTACAATGCTGGTAGCCCAATGAAGTACTTGGAATCACACACAGTACGCCATGGCTGCCATGTAAACCATGCACAACAATGACTGTCTGACAGACACAAACAATGCATTGACATGTTGAACATGTGCACATGAGAACTCCCAATGAGGTATGTTGCACATATCGATGTACAACTGTCATCTATGGCCATAGCATGGATGCAGACGCACATGCCCCACAGGCAGTACCACGTGATGCAGGTAGGGGGGCATTGCTCATGTACATGTGACAGTTGCTGTACCGCCACATGTCCTGCATAGCCGTCATGTAGGGGTAGTAGTGGCATGTGACTGATGGACATGCCTGTACATTTGACCATGTCCCACAGGAGATGTGTTATGTGTGTACAATATGTGATGTGCCGACATCAAGCTGTGCAGTGTACGGCCGCCAGTGTACCTGTGTGACTTGTTCTGCAATGGGTGCAAAGGCACATAGTACTGCATTGCATGCCCACAAGCCCCACACAGGTGCATAGCCTGAACATACAATACAAAGAGGGTGTGGGATGATAGCAACCCACAAGAGGAGATGGGTACGGGTGGCAACCCACTACCACATGTGCAGGTATGGTGTGCATGTCTATGACACATTAGCACCTGAGAAGCTAGCGGTACAGCAGTACAGGGTTGCATGCAGATATGTTCAACAATATCCCTGTGTGTCCCACCACTGGCCTGTGGATAGACAGACACCAACAAAATGTGCAGATATGATATGTGCACAGCACATCACCGATGCCTACTGTAGAACAGGCTTACTGTGTAGACATGTGCACAGTAGGTCTGCGCCAGCCGCACTCAAACACGTTATGTGCCGAACCACACCAATAGTCCAGGCCATGCCAAAGATGGACGTGCATGCATCTGTGTATGTACGTCTGTGAATGTCTCCGGCGTAGCAGTATAGCTGTGTCACTGTTGTGAACAACATAATGAATGGGTTGTATGTGTGAGGGGTGCGTCATACGTGTATGGTCAGATCGACGATACCATCAGTGCCCCTGCTATGTGAACATCCCTGTCCCCATACATGGATACCTATGCTGTGCCCAACACCACGTTTCCAGAGGGAGGGATGGCGGTGTGCAGTGCACCAGCAGACATGTGGGTGGCAGCAGGCACTGGATGTAGACATATGTGGTACCCACGTCAGTCCAGGCAACCATCCATGTGCACGGGATAGCAGTGTGTGGCCACATACAGCACTGTGTTGATCAATATCGCAGCACATAGCACCTGTCAGGGTTACAGTGTATGCATGGATGTGTGATACCTGCATGCACCAGACACACCCCACCAAACGGCGTGCAGCCTACCTTGCATAAGGCCAGTGTCCACCATGGTGATAGACATGTGTAATGTCCATATACACATAGCAATGACATATGGAATGGACAGCCACCCTGCCAATATCATTACCCCCCAGGTGGATCACATCCCAGTGCCATGTATGTGGCATACCCTGCCATACCATGCAGTCCTGCCCAGCAAGGCTGCATGTGCTATCACAGTCCTACATGGTGCGATGGACAAAAGGCACTGTCACTATCAACCATAAACAGCTGTAATGTGGCAGTGATGCACCCTGTGGTGTTACAGGTGCTGTGTGTTGCTGTGGACAATGTGCGTGTGTACATGCTATGCATGACCTTTCCTGCTAATGTGGCATGGTTACACATTGTCCCATGTGTATCACATGTGCAACACAGGTGAGCTGTGGCAAGTTGTCCAACACCCGTACAGTGCTGTGTGGATGTACATGGCACAACACATGCATGTGCAGGTGTCCATGTGTATGTGTACAGTGCCACCACTGACGTTCATAATGGCCACGTATGTGATGTCTAGTGACATATACACAGCATCCAGGTGAACAGTAGAACTGTTGTCACATGGGGACCCGTGCCAACTGATATGGACACAGGTGCAGCCAGGTACACATGTCCACAGCAGGCTAACATCAACATGGTGCGTGTACAGTGTGATGAGGTGACACACAGATATGATATGACACCCACTGCTCAATGGTGTGATAGCAACACATCGGCTGTGTCACTGCCATGATGCCTTGCAGAGATTACTGTGCAGATGTTGTACATGTCATAGCAATGTATTTCCAGCAGTATGCCAGCACAGCAGTGTGAATGTGACCTGCCACCATCATTATGTCTTACAGATAATGCTACGTTCCCAGCTGCCTGCCTTTAGCCGACAAGAAGACGAGGTCATCATACCATTGCTACATGACAATTATGACATCTTATTTAGCCATGTGCCACTGCAGGCACAACAACGGGAGGAGATGTGGCAGGATATGCGCAGGAGGATGAACAGCCTGGGCGGCCACAACCGCACATATCAACAGATCCGCAGGCACTGCACAGACCTAATCCGGCATGCGAGACAGCGTGCCGCTGCAATCGCCAGACAACAAGGTGGGACAGGTGGTGGGCCACAAACCCAGCCCCCACTCACAGCCACGGAGGAGCTCCTGGCCAGTCTGGGGACACCCATGGAACAACTGCGCTGAAACCCTCGCGTCCATCGTGGAGGTGGGTGTCTCCCAACCAATGAGCTTCGAGCTGCCTGGTAAGTCAGTGTTGCATGTTTGTATGATAAGCGGCGTAAAAGTGGGTGTCATAGTACAACACATAATATAGCAACACATGCCAGGTATATGGCCACACAAGATGCATACTACAGTATGCTATGTTGTGTTTGCAGACATGTGCATAGCACATGCTAACACACTGGTGCATGATGTGACATGCACAGTGCTTACCGTGGCGATAGTAATGGATAATGTGTATACCTTTGTGCCATCCCTATACAGGTCGTCTGGCATACCATAAAGACAAGGGTCTGTCGCAGGTAAGTCTGTTGCTAGTAAAAGGCATGATCACGGTGTATTGATATTCCCCATGTGTCCAGGTATGACATGCACACCTGGGTGTGCCCCAATCACGGTATACAGGTTGCACCATCCGACACACACACCACCCATGTACAGTAGATACAACCGTTAGTATAGAGTGGCATGACACCACATAACCCATTGGTGTGTTATGTGCAGTCAGCTATGCATACAATGGTGTAGGTGTTCCACAATGGCTGCATGTGTAGTATGCATTGGTATGCCTCTGCAGTATGCACACAGTACCACATAGTGAGCTGTGATCTGGCCAGAGCACAGGTGTTACCACTGTGACCTATGCCCCTGCATTGGGTGCACCGCGTTGTGACATGGCACATGACATGTCCCATGCACATGGATGTCTGTCTGCAACATTGTCACACCATGACATGACCTATGCATGACATAGCAGACATCCACAATGTATGCATAGCCTTAGGGAATGTGACACCTCAGACTAGTACGGTTGTATGTCACATGGGCCACCACAGGGCCGTGTGCACAATGTCCATCACACACAATTGTCGATGACCCAGACAAACAAGGCCATGGGTGATACCTACAGGCATGTTGCTACACAGTACATCCACAGTGGGTAGTCACCGTTGCACCCTGTCCACACATAGTGGGCTCATCACTGTAGTGGACCCCCTGGACATCCGATGTGGTACACCAGTGAAATGGAATGCCTGTCTGCAGCCACTAGAGGTGCCATCAATGTCCACCATATACGTGCTGCTGAGCAGCTGAACTGACTTTCAGACATGGCAATGTAATGCGTCCAGGTCAACATCGCACAGAAACATACCTGTGTCCTGCTACCGTGCAGTGGCACAGTGCCCGTACTCCACACTGTACAGCTATGTACACAGCTCACACCAACCACACCTGCACAGACATCCTTGTTACACATGCATTGTATCTGTAGACTGTACACATAACACTGCACTGTGACATCCGTTGTGATGTGGTGCGTAGTGGGACACCATCGTCACATGTCCACATGATACCGCACATGTTTGCGGTGTACATGACATAGTGACGGCAGCCATGTGTACTGTTAACTTGCCCATGGCCACACGGTGTATCACGGTGATGCATGCAAACTACCATGAATGTGTGTACTGCATGCCTACTAAAAGACACCTGCCTGTTGTAGTGTGCACTCCAGGGCAGTATGCATACTGCCACTATTAATGTCTGGGCTGCATTCACTGGGCTGTGGTGTGGGAATGCTGCATGCCACCTGCAATATCACATGCATGATGTGTCTGCATGTGTGTGTGTCCACGTGTGTGTGTCAGCGTGTGTGTGTCCGCATGTGTGTGTGTGTGTGTGTGTGTGTGTGTGTGGCTGTGTGTGTGTCTGCATGTCTGTAATGTAATCACAAAAAACAAAGCACCTTGTAAAAACACCAACTGGTAGTCCAAAGAAATCAGGATACAAGGATTACGAACCAAGTGCTGAACGAAAGTTTGTTTTATTCTTAAGCTTCACCAGAACAGCGTTAAAAACACAGAGCACATCCAATATATTGTATATCAAGCGCTTTCACCCGGGCACTCCCAGGCTTTCTCAAGACATTTGTTACATAGTTTGGTGGGTTCCTTTATACTGCCCTTACCAAATCCTAATTTCTAATTAACATTCAATTATTCTATTATTGAATTTATGCTTAAAAAAGTAGATTCACTTGTAACATTGTCATAGCTTGATGGTGTTATATCTTACAACAAAATTAAAAGAATCCTTTTTCAAAAACAAAATGTTGGGGAAAAA
>NC_056726.1:1227997223-1228024744 GCF_019279795.1 Protopterus annectens | reverse complement strand
CAGTTTTGGATTTGCATAAGGCAGATCAAAAAGAAGAGTTGACTCCACAATGGAGTCATACAGTGGAAAAGACATTTAAAATGTTACAGCAGAAGTTGGCACAGGCAACGAAGCTGATCGCTTCCACCAGTAAATTACTTCTTGTTTTGCAAGCAGCAGCAGGAAAAGGCTACACTCGGTGGTGTTATTACAGTCTTGGCCATATGAGGCATTTCAGGGAATGGACAATAAGTTAAGCCAGGTTATTTTTTTGTAGCAAGAGACTGACTCCTGTAGGAAAAGCTATCATACTTGCATTAAACAGTTTTTGGCCATTTTACTGGGAATGAGACAGACTATTTGACAGTGTTCTTTGGGGTTATAGTTCAAACGTCAAATTTGACACCCAAAACTTTGCTAAATGACAGTGAAATAAACAAAATCACTGAAGGGGTTAGTCAGACATTGTCACTGAGTATGTCAATGGTGCATGTTTCTGGAAAGATGGGAAGTACTACACTGGGTTTGCAATAGTAACATTGCAAAAGGAGACAAACCAGTTATGGTTAATTTATCAGGATACATGTCAGCACAAAGGGCTGAGCTAGAAAGCTGTACAATCCCCTGGATTCAGCAAGCTCTGCATGGTGTGCAGGAATAATGCAGGAGCTCCTGGACGCAATATGGCTGCCGTGCGATCCAGGAATAAGCTCCAGGGATATGCGCTCCTGCACTATTCCTGCACGGACACAGCTCCTGTATGCAAATTACCCCATTTGCAGGAGAAATCCATGCAAATGAGGTGATTTTGTGATCCAGGAAGCTGGAAACTAGTCGTGTAGGACTAGTGTAATCTGCATAAATGTACTCCGCCAGTAATGGAGTACATTTCTGCAAACTACAAAACTGAGCCATGATAGCTCCAAATAAAGGGTGGATATTATGTAGAAAGCATGCCAATGACCAAGTATAAGGCCATTGGCATGGAAAACAGTTGCAAAAATAAAAAAAAAAAAAAATTTTTGTTTTTTAGCCGATCTTTGCTGTTTAAGTGAAGGGCAGCGGCACACGAATGGGATTGGGCAAAATATAGGAAAAATACCTAAAATAAGCATTTTAACCAAAATCACTATTTTGCCATTATACTTAATGGTAGGCAGAAGACAACATGGCCAGTGAATAGTGGTTGCTAAGGGGGGAGGCTCGGTGTGGGACGTGTAACTATGCATCAGCAGTCAATCCTATGCAAATGAGTGGAATGATGCTGAATCCCATATTTCCCCTGCAAGCTAGTCAGCATCCAACAGTGTAAGAGCAGGAATAGCTTGGTGCAAGCCTAGGAGTTAGCTGACATCATAGGGGTGTGTATCAGGTAAGGGGATTGGAGCCCTGTGACTAGGATTTGTCCATAGCTTAGCACAGCTAAGCAAGGGGGTGTGTCTGAGACTGCCTAGCACTCTTTACATTCCCTAAATGGGTGTGTGCACTGCACACTGGGTTTTAAAGGAAATAAAAACGTAAACCAGGAAGAAGCATCTCTGTGCACAGTGTCTATTATTCTAAGAGTGCATTAGTTCTGGTTTAAGCACTTGGGCTTCGGGCCAGTTATTTTACATTATCCCATCATGGTTGGGAGGGTGGCCTGATGGTTAAGGTGTTTGCCTGACAAACGCAAGGTGCAGGGTTTGAGTCTCACAAGGGATAATTGGCTAAGCTTAAAATGGCTCACAAGGGCAGTTAGCTTAGTACTAACCTATGAACTATGAACCTATTAAGAAGGTGTGGTCTGCACTCTTGTGGGAGGAAAGGGTAGATTTTGCCCTTCTGAGCTGGGTGTTTCTGGTTAAAGGCTTATTCTGCCTGCTTATTTTAACTGTTTCTTTCTGAAATTGGTACGTCTTGTTTGCTGTAGCATAGATTAAATTCAGACCTGCTGAATCTAGCTTTGTTTGTATAACTTGAGCACTAATCCAGACCATCTTTTTTGGAAAGGAGTTGCAGTTAGAACTTGTCTGATCGAAGACTGCTGGAACGGGGCTCAGTTTTTAGTTTTTTATTGGTTAATTCGTTGAAGGTTGTGCGTTAGTCCTGGCAAGCCGGTATGTAAAAATCAACTGCCAATAATTAGCGGACCGGAGTTCCGCTGTGGCGACCCCTAACCGGGAAAAGCTGACAGACACAAACAAATTGGTTAATTTGTTTAAATCAGTTTGCTCATTTGCTACTGTTATATAAAAAAAAATACACTTTATGCATCACCGCTTAGCTAGGGTTAAACTATTCCTGGCGCCATAAAGTCTGTTCTTCAAATTTTCCCTTAGAACTAACCATTTTTTTTAGTTTTAGCACTTAAATCTGTTTCTTTGAGCTCAGCACTTGTTCAGAACTCATTGTAAGCACTAAATAAGCTACAAATTATTACAGCACTCAACTTTCCTCACTTGTCTAGAGGAAAACAGTTTTTAGTACTTTATAAATAAGCACCTATCCAGGCATGTCTAAGGGTCAGCTCCCAGTGTTTTCTCCTGTCTTCCTGATGAATCTGGGCATCTTGGGGCAATACAGCAATTGCCTCATGCACACAGACAACCCTCTTCTCCTACCACCCAACACTACAACCTGTGAGAGATGCACTTATATAGTCAAACTAGAAGTAAAGCTTTCTTCACCCAAGACTGGACTAGGCAGTCAAGAAGAGAAGGTAAACACTTGCACCACACCACACTCATCACATAGTCCCTCAAAACCTTCACCATCAAAACACACACACAGTAACACAAAACACACACCTATATTCACGGAGGCTCTCAATAAAAATCTGCTCAAGCAACAGAGACCTCCAAAGCAGAAACACATGCAACTCCACCCCCCAACACAACCCAAATGACACATAGCCCACATACTCAGTGTGCCACTCAACCACAGCCCAAAAGGCATAACAACACACCCAACACTCTAGTCATAGGTGACTCTATAGTCAGGCACAGTGATGTTCCACTCACCAGGCTAAACAAGGAGAAAGTTACTGTCAGCTGCCTGTCGGGTGCCAGGATCCACCACATAATGCACACACTCAGGCCACTCCACAACAAGTACAAATATGACTCTGTCATTGTCCATGTTGGTGTGAATGACCTGAGATCTGTGTCCCTGGATTACATGAAAAGAGACATGGAGGAGCTCTCTGATCTTGTAGCCCAGGCAGGTATGACCCTAGCCCTGAGTAGCATCCTGCCATCACCCAGAATGATACCACAGTACAAGGACAACATGATTGACTTTAGCAATTGGCTAAGCTTCTGGTGTCATTCTAAGGGGATCCAGTATCTGTCTTCCTGGGATGACATGATCGACATACCATGATGCTTTGCCAGAGATGGCCTGCACCTGTCACCCTTGAGATTCTGGATACTGGCTAAGGCTCTTGCCACCCCATAGTGCCTTTTTTAGGCAAGGTTCAAATGACAAATTCATCACCATAACAGGTACAAGCAAACAAAATCTGAGGGTAGTGCTACTCAATGCTAGAAGTCTAAACCTCAAAATGCATTCACTCGAGGCACTCCTTAAAATGGAGAACACTGACATCTGTGCAGTGACAGAGACCTGGTTCAAGGCTCCAGAGGGCACCCCTGCATTACCAGGCTATAATTCATACCACATCTTTCGGCCACCTAGTCTGGACCGAAACACTAAAAGTGGAGGAGTGTCCATATTCATTAAGGATATCCACACCTCCAGGCTAGTTGCTCAGCATAATGCATCCGAGATTATCCAAGTGCAACTAACTCTGGGCAAGACTGCAATCCAAATTGTAACTTGCTACAGATCCCCCACCATGCCCCAGGATTCCCACTCCTCATTTCTTGATACACTGGAAAATATTAGGGTACAACCCAACACCCTACTAATGGGCGAATTCATCTACCCCAACATTAACTGGGAAAACTACTCTGGTACCAACACCTTTTCCCAAGGGTTCTTGGAATTCATAAATTCCAATGCCCTGGATCAACTAATCCATTGTCCCACCAGGGGCTCCAATATCCTAGACCTGGTCATTACCAACATGGGAGATAAATGCTCCACACCAGTGGTCACCCCCTCATTGGTCAGGTCTGACCATAAGCTAATCACCCTTGACATCCACATCCCCCCCACCCCGCAGTAAGGAAACACCCATTAAAAAAAACTTCTCCAAAGCCAACTTCATGCTACTCAAGTCAGAAGTTGCAAAGTTCATGTCACCCATGCAGACGGGAGCTGAAAGTACGACTGCTGAATCCTACACTAAGGCATTATATGAGCACATCCACTTGTGCATGAATCGTGCCATCCCATATAGAACCAAGATGCTCTCCTCCAAAAAAAGGAAGCCAATCTGGTGGTCCCCTGCCATAAACAAACTATACAACAGAAGGAAGAAACTGTTGCAGAAAAGAGGAAAATCCCAGGATGCAAACAACTCCCTTACCAGCCTCAGTAAGAAGCTGAGATCCCTCATAAAATCCTCCAAAGCTAGTTACGAAAATAAAATTGCCAAAGATTCCAAAGATAGCCACAAGGCATTCTATAGTTATGTCAAGAATCTAAATGGCAATGCTCAGATCTGCTCTGAGCTACAACAGAATGGCATTAAATATACTGATCCCAAGGATATTGCCAATATCCTGGCAGATCGAATTAGTGCCAACCTCACCCCCTCTCATCCACTAAAAGGCCCATCTCAATACCAAAAGATTGCCAAATTCCGGTAATCACGGCCATACAGGTAGAAACTGCACTCTCTGAAGCTAAGTATACAGCATTCATGGGACCAGATGACATCCCGGGCTGTGTACTACATGAACTACAAAATGAACTGGCACCTCACCTAAGTGTCATGTTTAATCATAGCCTCACCTTAGGCTTCATGCCCACTGAGTGGCGCACAGCTACAGTTATCCCACTTCACAAGGGGGGGATCCACCTTGGATCCCGGGAACTACCGTCCCATCAGTCTGATGGGCCTGATCTGCAAGGCCATAGAACGCATTATCATGGAACATATAAATAAAGACATTGGCAACCTTCAAACACTAGACCCCACCTAGTTTGGGTTCATGAAGGGCCGATCTTGTCTCCTGAACCTGACTGACTTCTTCGAATCAGTCTCCAGAGGTGTGGACGAGGGTAAGGCAGTCCACACAGCCTATCTGGACCTCGCCATGACCTTCGACACCATTCCCCACTCCAGAATCATGGATAAACTTACTAAGCTGGGCATAAATCCCTATGTCACTCGATCGGTTGCCAACTGGCTTACTGACAGAACCCAGACTGCAAAAGTAGCCAACTCCAAGTCCACCTCCAGACAAGTGACAAGTGGAGTATCTCAGGGTTCAGTCCTGGGACCGGTCTTATTTGGCATCTACTTCTCTGAAGTACAGGTCAACACTAAGGGACTCTGGCTAACAAAGTTTGCAGATGACTGCAAACTGGGAGCCATTATTGAATCCCCAAATGATGTGGATATTCTACAAAAGGGCCTTACAGAAATAGATGCTTGGTGCCAGAGCCATGGGCTCAAGCTTAATGCCAAGAAATGTATAGATATCCCCTTTGGGGAAAAAACATGTACACATGAATTACCACATAGGTGGCTGTGCACTAAACACTGAAAGTGTGATGAGATACTTAGGGACACAGCCGGACAGTGGTCTCACCTTCGATAACCACATCACCACAACAGTCTGGAAATCCTTCTATGTGGCACACCTCATCACTAAGGGATTTTCATCCAGAAAAAAGGAGGTCATTGTCCCACTGTACTCATCCCTCATTAGACCCATTATAGAGTACAATGCCCCGTTTGGTATGTAACTCACAAGACATCTGCAACAGCTGGAAAAGCCACAGAAATACCTCACTAAAAGAATCAGGCCCTATGATGACCGTCTAAAAAAACTCCAGCTATACTCTGTGGCATATCGTCTACTCAGAGGCAATCTCTGCTTAACATACAAGGCCATGTCAAACCCTGAGCTGTTGGACATGCTCCACTTAAAGAAATCCCAATCCCTCAGAGCCACACACTCCAGAGATCTAAACCTTGTCATCACAATGAACAAAACATGCTGGAGGGATAGGTTCCTGACCCAGAGACTCCCCATACTCTGGAATAGACTGCCCATACATGTCAAGCAGAGCACTTCCTTGGCCCTCTTCAAAAGGAACCTTGACAATTGGATGGGATATAGGAAATTCACCCCGGGGATCACGTCAGTCACCCTGCTAGACAGGGGTCCAGGGAAGTAAATATTGTGGGAAGAAATATCCAGGGAATTGTTATGGCTAGGCGTGTATAGGCGCTAGGGCCGATTTACCTAGTACCAACCTATGAATCTATACATTTCAATGTCTAAGGGAGCAAGATATCAAAACAGATTTTTTAGAGACATGCTCATTCAACCCTGGAAAAACATATGCTTGTAGCAGCAGAATCCATTTTAATTCTCTTTCTTCACTTCTTCTGGCTTTTCCCGGTTAGGGGTTGCCACAGCAGATCATCTGTCCACTCATGATTGGTAGCGGAGTTTTACAGTGTCGAGTTGCCAGCCCGGTGCACAACCTTCCACAGAAGGCACACACACGCACAGATTCACACCTAGGGCCTATTTAGAGTGTCCAATCCACCTACTGCATGTCTTTGGGATGTGGGAGGAAACCGGAGCACCTGGAGGAAACCCATGCGACCACAGGGAGGACATGCAGACTCCGCACAGAAGGCACCCCAGCTGAGAATCGAGCCGGAGAACCTCTTGCTGTGAGGCAGCAACGCTAATCACTGCACCACTGTGGCCGCCCAGTTCTCTTTCTTCACTAGTATTCCTAAAGTCACCTCCCCTTAAACTTCATGAGAGCAGTTCTAACACCAAGAATTCACTACCAAAGGCCTGCATGTGTTGAGCTAACACAGTAGTATTTTTATTTTTTCTAATGTCATTTACATGTTCAAGAATCCTCTCTTTCAGGGTTTGATTGATCTTCCCAATACAAAAGGCATCACAGGCAACACAACATAACAAACCAAATCCCTGCTCTTACAATCAGCATAAAATTCAAGATCTCTTCTCTGAACCATAGTTGGATGCATAAAGTACACACAGGTCCAGATAATTTGACAAGCTCTACAAGAATGGCAACAAAAAGTGTTAATCCACTTGGACATATTGTAAAAAGAATACATACAACTTTTATAATAAAGATGTCCTTTCAAGGATAAATTGTTCCAGAAACTAAACTTAGGTATAGTACCAAAACTCTCCTAAGCACAGGATTAGCCATCACAAGTGTCCAGTTCTTTTTTACAGTGTAACAACTGATATTAATACCACTTGGAATAAGTAAACAATAACTTATTTTCTCTTGGTCCACTATTGGAAAACTGGATGTTATCTGCCATATAGTCATTCCTTTCTGAAAAATCAGGTCTACCATGGGTAGTTCTAATAGAACAAACAATCACACAGGCTCTGTTCTGTATCTCTACTGCAGTAGCTTTACTTGACAAATTCATTTCTTATTGTGGCAAAGACCTCTTTAAGCTTCCTGGCATCACTGTGGAGCCTCATTGCACTCAAAAATTGTCCCTATGATATATTCTTAGTAATATGTCCAGGATGCATACTGGTTTCATGTAACAAGTTATTTTTCCTGCATGGTTTCCTATAAATTTGTGTATTAAATTGACCGAGTGAGTTCTTACCAACACTGACATCTAAAAATTTAATTGAAGTATCAGATGCATGGTAACTAAATTTCAGAAAAAGGTTGTATTATGGAAATAATCTGCAATCTATGTATGTTTATCTGGAGTCATGCTTCTTAAGACAGAAGTGGAAAACTTCACGACACCCATGCTGACGGACAATAGAGATACGACTGCTGAATCCCATACAAATGCACTTTATAAGCACTTACACGAGTGCATGGATCGTGCAATCCCTAACAGAACCAAGATGCTATCCTCCAGAAAAAGGAAGCCAATCTGGTGGTCCCCTGCCATAAACAAACTCTACAACAGAAGAAAGAAACTGTTGCAAAAAAGAGTAAAATCCCATGATTGGAGGAACTCCCTGGTCAGCCGCAGTAAGAAGCTGAGATCCCTCATAAAATCCTCCAAAGCTAGTTACGAAAACAAAATCACCACTGATTCTAAAGACAACCACAAAGCATTCTACAGCTATGTCAAGAATCTCAATGGCAACACTCATATCTGCTCTGAGTTACAGCACAATGGCACTAAATATACAGAACAAACTGATATTGCCAACATCCTGGCAGATAGGTTCAGTGCTAACTTTACCCCTCTCTCACCCCCTAAAGGGCCCATCTCTAAATCAGAAGAATGCAAAGTTCCTGTAATCACAGTTAAAAAACACACTCTCCAAAGCCAAGAACACAGCATCCATGGGACCTGACAACATCCCAGGCTGCATTGTACACGATCTACAGTACAAATTGGCACCCCAAACTAAGTACCATGTTCAATCATAGCCTCACCTCAGACTTTGTGCCCACTGAATGGTGCACAGCAACGGTTATCCCACTGCACAAAGGGGGAGCCACCATGGACATCGGGAACTACCGCCCCATTAGCCTGACAACCCTGGTTTGCAAGGCTATGGAACGTATCATCATGAAACTTATTAACAATGACATTGGTAATCTCCAAACTCTGGACCCTACCCAGTTCGGGTTTGCAAAAGGCAGATCATGTCTTCTAAACCTGATAGACTTCTTTGAAGCGATCACCAAAGCCATAAATGAGGGTAAGGTGGTTCACACAGCCTATCTAGACCTTGCCAATGCTTTTGACATCATCCTCCACTCTGGAATTATAGATAACTCATTAAACTAGGTATAAATTCCTATGTCACAAGATGGGTTGCCAACTAGCTCACTGACAGAACCCACACTGTGAAAGTAGCTGACTCTAAATCCAGCTTCAAACCAGTGACAAGTGGAGTACCACAGGGTTCAGTCCTGGGTCCACTCTTGTTTGGTATCTACTTATCTGAAGTACAGGCTAACACAGAAGGTCTTTGGCTAACAAAGTTCACAGATGACTACAAACTAGGAGCTATAATCAAAACTCCTAAAGATGTGGACACCCTACAAAAGGGCCTCACTGAGACAGATGCCTGGTGTCAAAGCCATGACCTCAAGCTCAATGCCAAAAAGTGCATTGTCATCCCTTTTGGTAAAAACTCTGTACCCACGAAGTACTACATAGGCGGTAGTCTACTAAACACCGAAAGTGTGATGAGACATCAGGACACAGGTGGACAGTAGTTTCTCCTTTGTTAATCACATTGCCACAGTAGTCAGGAAATCCTTCTACGTCGCACACCTCATCACAAAAGGTTTCTCATCCAGGAAAAAAGAGGTCATTGTTCCACTCTACTCATCATTCATTAGACCCATTATAGAGTACAACGCCCCTTTTGGTATGTACCTCACAAGACATCTACAACAACTGGAAAGGCTGCAGAAATACTTCACAAAGAGGATTACTGGCCTCAAACAGATGCCCTACGCAGACCGTCTTAAAAAACTCCAGCTTTACTCCGTCACATATCGCCTACTCAGAGGCGATCTCTGCCTAGCATACAAAGCTATGTCAAACCCAGAGCTGTTGGACATGCTCCACTTAAAGAAATCCCAATCCCTCCAAGCTACATGCTCTAGGGACCTAAACCTTGTCACCACAATAAACAGAACATGCTGGAGGGATAGATTCCTGTCCCAGAGACTTCCCATACTCTGGAACAAACTACCTGTCTATATCAAACAAAGCTCCTCATTAGCACTCTTCAAGAAAAATCTTGATGATTGGATGGGAGATAGGAAATTCACCCCAGGGATCTCTTCCGTGGCTCTGCTCAACAGAAGCACAGGAAAATAATTTTCTTGAGTGGCAAAAGCCAGGGTACCTTTTGGCTAGGCTTATATAGGCCCTAGGGCCAATAGCCTAGTACCTACCTATGAACCTATCATCTACAAAACGTCTATAAAAGCTGATAAATTTAGAGTATGAATTTTCTTTCAAAACTTGTCCAGCTTCCCAAAAAGCCAAAATCAAGTTAGCATAGCTATTAGCACAGTCAGTGCCCATAGCAGCACCTACTTTTTGCAGTAAAAAATCAGTACCAAAAATAAACACATTATTTTCTAAAATAAGCTCTAAAAGAGTACAAATTAACTCTATTTTGTTATTAGAAAAATCTGTATGAGTACATAAGTACATCCTTACATTCTCTACACCCACCTCATTGGGTATCACTGTGAATAAGGATGTAAAATCTAATGTAACAAAAAGTACTGTGCTCTGTCTATCAAATCTCTTGGACCAAAAATAAAGGTCATGCAGGAAATCTCTCGTATCTTTAAGTACTGTTTCCACTCTATCAATAATTGGTCTGAGGGTCTTTTCTACAAAAATTGAAAGTGGTTCAGTGACCTGGCTCCTACTTGAAACAATGGGATGCATAGGTGGTTCAAACATGTTCTGTACCTTGGGGAGGCCATATAATATTGGGATTACTGGATGTTCTACTGAGAAATGATCAAACAATTTGTGTGTGATTAAACCTGTCATGAGTAAATCATAAACAAAAAAAAATACTTTTTCAACAAGGCCTGATGCTTGTTGTATACTAATACAGGCATATGTCATATCACCTGCAAGTAATTCATACATACAATCTAAATAAAACTGTTTGTCCATAACTATTATGCCCCCACCTTTATCCACATGACGTATCTCAAGGTGAGGGGCTTCACATAGTTCTTTAAGAGCTGTTAACTGTTCAGGTGTCAAATTACAAAAAGATTGCTTAGTATTCAGTGATTGGCACATCTCTGTCTCGTATAAACCAACAAATACTTCCAAGAAAGGATATATAACGGGTAAAATGTCTAGGTCTTTTAAAAACATTTTCATTCACACATAGTTCATGATGCAACAAAGATAATGATACCTTCCTTGCAAGAAGTCTCAAATCTGTTAAGACATCAGCTAAATCCCAAGGTCTTCTTGGTATGAAGAATAGACCTTTAGGCAGAAGTGAAACATTATCATCAGTCAGCCTAAAGGAAGAAATATTAAACACTAATTCACTGGTCAATGTTGTTTGTTGTGTGTGGTCATACCCGTCGATCTGTCCAGCTGATCGACTTGTTGCACACAAGTCTTGGAATTACTTTTCCTACAGGTAAAGGGGCTGGAAAAGAAAAAGAAGAAGTACACATACCAGCAGCAGACACTGAGGTAGATGGGGACACTGATGGAAACACTTCTTTCTTGACAGAAGTGCTAGTAAATGCTATAT
Organism: Protopterus annectens; assembly: GCF_019279795.1. Taxonomy (NCBI): domain Eukaryota; kingdom Metazoa; phylum Chordata; order Ceratodontiformes; family Protopteridae; genus Protopterus; species Protopterus annectens. Next base: position 1,228,013,390 of record NC_056726.1, on the reverse strand, counting down.
TGGGATCGCTTTCAGTTGTGATATTACCACTAGCAGAAGGAAGAGTATTCTTAGAAACATTATCATGAACTGAGTTGTTACATGGCCATGAAAATGCATCACCTTTACTAAAATAAGAGATATCTCATTTTTTTTTTTCATCTTAGCTGCTTGCAACCTTTTCTCATACATGGCAACGTTTTCATATAGTTCATTGATGCTCACTCTACAAATATCTGAAGTGAATTTATTCAAGATATCTATCTGTAAACTCCTGATCTCTCTCAACAAAGTCATTTCTATAGGTTGAAACCAATCAATAAGTAGCTTCATATAATTGAAACTTACTTGTAGGTTCAGTGTTTGCCAGCGTTTAAGCGGATCAGAATAAAAAGTTCCATAAGTTGGCATTTTCTGTAAACATTTGTTAAATGACTCAAGCATGGCAGTATCAGCAGTTTGTTCACTGCTCAAACCATTATCAGTCAAAGGACATATTGAAGGATTCACTTCAACCTGTAAAATGCATTGTAAATGATCCATCCTATTATGCGTATTTCTATTATAGTCAAGTTCTAGTTTCAAACCTTCTGCGATGTCTCCGCTGCTTCAAAACCACCAAAACTTCCAGGGAATAAAACAAAGCAACCAAGAAGAGGTTGGAGCATACAATGTAAAACCATAGAAAGCAAAAGATATATTCCGACCACCACAGCTTCTTCTAAAGAACTTTAATGCAAAAGTATAAAAATAGGTTTTAATACAAATGTATGAAAATAGGTAAGTGCTTTCATGGTATTACACTGCTTTCTCAGAGCATGAATAATACTAACACCATACAGACTAATTATATTTGAAAATTTAAAAACTAGGAACCAATGAATGATTAGGCAATGAAAACATTATCCATTCATTAAATACAAATGCAAACCACATTAAAAACACATGGAAAAAGACATCACTATAGTAAGATCCACCTACAAAGAGATAAATAGTTAACCAATCAACATTCCAAATGGAGACACACCTACCGAAGTATAATGCATCATACATTTTAATGTGCAAGGGAGCAAGACTTCAAAACAGATTTTAAAGAGACATGCTTATTCAACGTTGGAAAAACATATGCTTACACTAGCAAAATCCATTTTAACTCTCTTTCTTTAGTAGTGTTTCTAAAATCATGTCCCCGTAAACTTTCTGACAATTCTAACACCAAGAATTGAAATGTATGTTCACTACCAAATGCCTGCACGTGTTGAGGTAGCACATTAGTATTTTTATTTTTTTTAATGTCATTGACATGTTCAAGACTCTAACTCTAACAAGATAGGTTAATTCAAGCACCAAAAGGGAAACTGCCTGGCTAGGCTTAAAATGCCCCACAAGGGCAGCTAACCTAACACTTACCTATGAACCTATTCCTGAATATATACCATGTCTGGTGAGGGATGCTTTCTCAACTACTGCTACTACAACTACTACAGTAGAACAGGTGAATGTGGATACAACTTCTGTAAACTGTTTGAAAGAGCTACTGACAATTATACACAAAACTAGATGATATATAAGTTAGGAAATATTTCTCATTTTCAAGCTTTGCAAGATGCAATGGTAAACAGCCCATAAATATGCAGTGAAGCATGTTTGATGCCAAAGAGAGTTTTTGTACTATGCCTGTGAATGCAGACCGGAAGGAATATATTATAAACGGTTGACATATTTATCTTTGAGTGATATTATTTTATGTATTACTTAAAGCTGCAAATGAAGTATGTGTATGAAGTTAAAAACATCTTTCTTGAGTTTAGATGATTTGGCGTGGCATGATCTCTCATCTGCTTATATGTTTTTTCTCCATTTTCCTCCCAAAGTCATGCAGGTTAATTGACTGTATCTATCTTGCCATGTGGCCTTGGTTATAGCTGAAAAGGGTCTGATAAACTACACAGTTAATAAAACCAAACAAGTGGATAGATAAACAAACAAACAAATGTCTCATGTATGCCTTTGTTGTTGACTTGTATTGACTAGGCCAGTTTTAAGTAACAGTATGGATAATTTGTGGCACTGGAATGGGGTGGCTTTTTAAGTGCAGCACATATACACATGGCATGTGTACCTTTACATGACAATAACCACAATTCTGATGGTCTATAAAGATTCCCAAGTATACAGTTATTTTTCAAGTTTGTTAGTCTAGAATGTAAACCAATGAGATGAATGCTAATAGAGGACTAATATGGTTGACAACATTTACAGATTTCTTTAATTGGGTGAGTCTTTCTTCCCACACAGTTGCCTTCCAGTTAACATAAGGTATGTTGAGTTTCAAATATATATGTGATTTGAATCGCCAGTTGTTTATGACATTAAATATTATAAAATCATTACATTATGCTAATCTGAACATATCTGATTTTAGCTATACAGTTTGAACTTACAAAGTTATACTTTCATGTTACAGACTACAGAGTGACCAGAGGGAATACTTGGGGCACCTCATATTTTTTGGTTATTGTTGGAAAGAAAGTATGTCTTTCCTCTTACACCGCCTTCTGACACCAACTTAAAGGAACACTCCACCCTCTCATACAGTTTAACTCCATTGCTGGGTTTCTTTTCTCCCTACAGTATGGTTCCAGTATTATGTATGTACCAGAAACCTGCTTGTAGTTTTTAAAACTTTTATTTCCTTGCATTGGAGTCAAAGGAAGGGAAAGCCCACCTACTTTTTCTTTAAACTCAACTTCTCACATACTTTGCAGAGAACTTAGTCTCCACCTGCATGACATATCATAGACACAGTTAAATCTGTAGTTTACCCTGTCAGGTAGTGCTGTTAATCTTAGATGGGCAATTAATCCTGCTGTCAGGAACACAGCAGCTGTTATAAAAAAAGACAGAAAGCTGTGGAATTGTTTCCACTGTTTTCATTGCAGAGGGGAGGAGAACTTAACACTCCCCTTTCAAAGCAAAACAAAGCAATTAGATCAGTCAGAGGTTTAAAGGAAGCTGTCAGCTCTTCTGACAATTTCACATAAGCAGCAACACAGTATTGAAATTCTAAGCTTTAAATGTTATTTATAATAGTTTGTGTTAAGATAACGTGCAAGTAGTTGCAAAGATTTCTGTGACATTTAGAGAAGTCAGTAAATATTTTTTCTTCTAAAGTATAAATGCATTTACCATTTTCAACCCCCCCCCCCCACACACACACACACACAGGCCAGAACTGCAGAAAGAGTCAGGTGGCAACCCTATCAACTAGGTACACTGATACTGTTCATAAAAAAGGTCTTTTAGGTTTTGTGTGACATCCTTCCAGAGGGGGATGCATATATGGTACATGCAGATCCATTGTAAGAGATTCCCACTGACTTTAAGTCAGTCCTTACATTGTCAGAGGGCAACCATAATATACAGCTGAATTTACTTTAAGATACATTTACTATGTGTCCTTGCATTAAGAACACTAAGAAAAGGAAATCAGAAGTACTTAACTGTGTTTAAATGCATACACACACATGCTTTTCTACACGTCCTTTATATACATATATAGAAACACATACATACTAGTGTGTGTGTGTAATATGTGTGCATACAATGAATTTATAATAAACATAATATAATTAAGAATTATTAATGTATACATTCTAGTAAATTTTGCTCAATGATTTACTTGGCACACATTGGCGTGTTCCGCATGCAATCTTGGTCAATGTCTTTCTGTCAGTATTTTTTTATTTGTATTGATGTTGTTGTTTCTTTCGGCTTATCCCGGTTAGGGGTCGCCACAGCAGAACTCCGGTCCGCTAATGTTTGGTAGTGGATTTTTACGTGCCGTGTTACCAGCCCTGATGCACAACCTTCAACGAAGGCATGCCCATTCATGCATGCCTCCACATAGAAGATGCTCTAGCTGAGAATCGAACACGACAATGTTTTGCTGTGAGGTGACAACGCTACCGCAGCACCACTACCGCAGGTTTTTATTTGTATTGTAAGTGCATTTAATAACTGTTATTATCTTTGCCAGTGTAGCTTATGTTGTGGTTGAAAAGGGTCCTGGGACCAGTTCACATTCTTGGTTACCAAAGTATAAATAAATATGAAATAGAAAAAAGGAGGGGGAACATGACAGAAATAATTAGAACTAGTACCACAAGAGAGAAAAAATCCTCACAATGAAAACATTGGGAAGTAGCAGACAGACTAAGTTTAGAGTCCTACTACTTGTCACTTGTAAATGTACAGCAAGGATTATTTACTGCAGTGAGAGTTTTCACACCTCAGCATGAGTGTATGGGAAGGGTTTATCAAGTTTGTTAGGACTAGAAAAGACTCCTCTTATAAAAAAACTGTTTTTATCTGCTTTCTTTTGCTGCAAGTAGCTAACAGCTATTAATAGCATAGAACAAGTTCTGTCAGAGAGATAAGTGAGGCTCAGTCAGGTAAACAGAGAAGCAGCTGTTTTACAGAAGGTATGTTTAGATGACAGTGTTTCATAGTACTGCCATTATATTTTAATGGCATGAGAAAACAGCACCACTTCCTTATGTCTGGCATGAGTCACATAAAGAGGACTTGAAATGTATTCTGGGAAGATGGAAGGAAAGCAAGAAAATAAGTTCACGTTACCAAGGCAGGCCCCATCATCCGCCATTTTGAGAGAAACATTAAAATTGTAAAAGAAGCACTTGGAGTAATTTTGAGGCATTAAAATAGCTCAAAAACAAAGATACAATGAAAAAATGTTTTTTGCGTTCTAAGGTGGAGTTTTCCTTTAAGGAGGAACTCTATAAAAGCAGCCTACAAATGTTTTTCTACCTAAAGGAATCACTTAATGCTGTAGTTTTCCAGTTCACACATATAACTTTCACAACAATATTTTCATTTTGTGTAAGATATTTTCAAGTTGTTATGAGCATTAAATGTGTGCCCCAGCCTTCCATCACAAGGCTTAATGTTTATGACAGTTACAGACCACTTCCTGCTACTCATGCTATTAAATCTACTTTAACAGCAGCATCCAAAAAAGTGCTACTCAGCCAAAATGTTAACATATTCAAGGATGCCTTCTGTAGTATTATCTTAAACATTAGGTAACAGAACCCTAAAGAGTCCACCAGCATTGCCATGACTCCTGGAACACCTGTACTCTCTGGTAGGTGAACTGTTGCACTCACCAAATAAAGTTAATAAAGGTTGACAGTCAATAACCAGCTTGAATTTTCTACCTCTGAGATATTGATGGAATATATTTACTCCAAAGATTAAAGCAAATAATTCCTTGATTCTAAGATGGCTGCACACTGATCAACAGATTGACTTCAAGTTTTCCCAGTGGGAAAAAATAGGGCTAGTAATTCTGACATTTTTTGGTAAAATACAGTTACTGGCTATTATATATGCTGTCTCAAAGCCAGCAAAGAAGAAACTTAGAGCACCTGAAAATGAACTAGAAAAGGTGAAGAGAAAACACTGACTGGGAAGAATCCTGCAGCTGTTCAGCACAAAAAAAAAAAAAAAAAAAAAAACAGTTCAAGTTTCAGCTATGGGACAAGAGATGGCTTCCACTAATTTAGAAGAAAAAATAAATCAAATATGCTCACTGCTGACTAAAATCAATGAAGCACTGAAGAAGTATATCAACTCAAATAACAAAAGATTGGAAAAATGGATGGAGATTTAAACAGCTACTCAGATGAACTGGTAAAACTGCAAAAATCAGAGGTCAAAGTGAAGAAAAGGCTGGCTGAGTATGAAACTGCTCAAGAAGAACTTTTTCAAAAAATGGTAGAGTTAAAGGACAGAGCATGCAGAGAAAACCTGAGACTTTCTGCTGTAGCAGAGCAACTGGAAAGAACAGACTATATTAATTTTATGAAAGCAGCAATAAGCAACCAGACTGGTATTCCATAGCAGAATGTGTTTATTGATAGGGCATATCATGTGTATGGTCCAAATCTCACTACAAGAAAGCAGTCAAGACCTGTATTAGTAAAGATGTAATCATACCAGCAGGAAGAGTTGATCCTGACAAAATTGTGGCAGAAGGGCAAAATATTAAACATTGGGAAAGGTAGACTCTGTGGAAAATGATTATTCACTGTACACCAGAAGGAACAGAAGCAAATTTACCTCAGCAATAAGAGAATGTCAACATGTAGGTATAAGATTCAAACTGCTGTATTCAGCTGTCTTCAGAATATTTTTTCCTAAATAATCAAAATAATTTTTTAATGCAGAACAGGCTAACAAAGAAATACAAAAATTTGTCAAACAAAAAGTGAGGCATCAAAGAGAAGGTACTGTGCTTCTCATTCTTCTGATAATAAAGCCTATAGAGAGACTTTGCTAGTAAAACCTTTTTTCAGTGTTACAAAGGAAAATGCTTGAGACACTGAAAAAAACACTGGTGCTGACTAGAACAAAATGGGAGTACCTTGGACTTGAACGGGAGTCTGGGATTAGGAGATGTAGATGAACAGGAAAAAACCAGCAACACAGAAATTAGTGAATAAATGTGACACTATGAAGTATCAATCCCATTTGTGAAGTATGGTTTTACAAGAAAAAGTGCCTGAGAAAAAAAATGGCCTTCTGTTGACTTAAACTTGTCACATTGTGTCATTATTTTTTAGAACACTAAAAGGAAAAAGAAGAAGAAGAAAGAGTGACTGTAGGTAAACAATTTTTGTCTTTAACTGTATTTGTATAAAATATTTCATGATATAAATTGCATGTTATATAATAAAGCATTTTCACTGATTGTTGTATATGATAAAGATACTAAAGTAAACAAGAAACACGGGCATTACAATACAGAAAGAGAAGAAATGCTGGACAAAGATATGTTCAAGTTCATATGCAGTAATCCTGGGCTCTTGGGATAGGGGATGGGGTTAATAAGTACAATGATTATCATAAATGTAAATTTGAGTTGTTTTCTCTTATGTATAGATGAATGTCTGGTTTAATGCCCTTGGCTTAGTCTGGCAACAGGGTTCTTGTGTTAGCAGATGTGCTATAAAAATAAGAGAACACCGTGAATGTAAAGAAAAGTTTTCCTTTAGCAAATAAATGTTCAGTGGGAGTTGAGAAGTCTGCAGATGGGGCAGTTGTACATGCTGTTGTTATCTTTCCATGAATACAAGCTGATTCTATGTCCAGGCAATAAATCTCAAGAGAAAAACATAAAATTAAAAGGCAAAAGGGCAAGAAGTTAAGAGAAAAATAAAGTTTGAAATTCTTGGAAGTTTGTATGAGATAGAAGCTTTCCTGGTATATAAATACCTCAGTGCATTTACCAGAACAGTGTATAATGTATAGTACACTTTTAGTTAAAGATACCCAATTAACTTTTTTTTAAGGCTGAAAGTATTGTTTTCTGAATGCATACAAGCTGTTTGCACATCTACTAGGAGAATAAAGATAAGATAAGAACAGACAACAATTAGTGTAAGTATGAACACAGACTGTAACGTGCTTTAGCCATTCATTTGAGACAATTGCTCTTATCAAGAGGATTGAACTTCATTATTTGAAGATGTACATAGTTTTGTTTGTCATAGGCTAATAGGTTATGGGGTGTTTGGGGAGTGTTTTTTAGGGGTTTTATTAAAAAACTGTTTAAAATGTGACATAGCTTCAAATGGAGAGCACAAGAAACAGCTGTATAAAGGATCATCCTGCCAAACATTAGTGGGTGTATGTAACACAAAAGCAGAAAATAGTGTGATATGAGGTATTGCCAGCTATACCAGGAGCAGTAGGGCAGTGGATGTGTAACATATGCCAACATAGCTAGCTGGGATTTTGTAAAGAATTATATGTCATTTGTATATCAAACTGATTTGTACAGGTGCTTGTGTTGAAAATGTATTTGTAAAGCTGCTTGTGTTAAAAATGTACCAACAGTGGGTCCTGCTAGACAGAAAAGAAATGCACCAGTATGACAGACTGTATTGTAACTGTTGAAATGACTATATTGTAACAGAGGATACTGGAAGAGAGGAGGTTAACCTCTGTCCAGGTAACTTTGAAAAATAGTCTGAAATTAAATTACCTGGTTTAGTCCATAAAGATTTTATCTTAAGTTCTGATTGCAGGCAGATCTGAAATGTCTGTGAAAACCAAGACTAGGAATCCTACTGTATTGTCCTTAGGGGTGAACTAATTGCTACCATGGAAGGGTGGAAGTTTTTGAAATGGTTCTATATCTTCTAGATGCTATAATACATCTTTGCAAAGCTTTATGTGTGTGTGTATTATGACACATATGTGCTAGATTCTGGTTCAGTTTCTAGTAAAGAGGGTAGTGTGGGAACCAGAGTCAGATGATCAGATGTATGTGATGTAATTCTATAATCCAGCACTGAAATGAAGTTTTAATACTAGATCAGAGAGAAGTATCAGGGCAGACTGTTTTTGAAACCTGATAGAGAAGGATAACTCACCCACTTCATCTTGCCTTGCTTTTAGTAAGTAACCAGGGTATAGTAATTCTTTAGATCAGTCAGAAAAATATAGTGAGACTAGTTAAGTATTGTTTTTCTGTATCTGTTATTTTTAATATTTCCTGTGATTGAAACTTTGGTGTTTATGGTAAATAGATATTTAGTATTTTCATGTTCATTTATTGTTTATTATTAAATATATTTAAACTTTTCATTTTGGCTGGTCTTTTACATCCACTGTGGTGCAGCGGTAGCATTGTTGCCTCACAGCAAGAGGTTCTCCCGTTCGATTCTTGGCTGGAGTGCGGGGAGTACCTTCTGTGTGGAGTCCGCATGTCCTCCCCACAGTTGGGTGGGCATTCGAAAGACATGCATAAATGGGCATGCCTTCATTGAAGGTTGGATGGGCATGCCTTCGATGAAGGTTGGACGTCGAGCTGGCACTTCGGCATTCGTGAAAATCTACTGCCAATCATTAGCAGACCAGAATTCCACTGTGGCGACCCCTAATCAGGAAAAGCCAAAAGACAAACAACAACAATTGTAGCTTAACCTTTGAGAGTACTTATATTTATTTGGTGACACTGTGGACACTGCGGCATTGCTGTTTGGTCAACATTACCATTAGTATTAGTATTAATTTCACTGAGTATAATTGGGTACCCTTGTAAGATCCTTAAAGTCAGTGGCTGGTGGCAGTGAATCTACCTTATAGGCTGGGCAGAGGGAGGCATAGCTGGTAGATCTGTGCCAGCCTTTCCCAGGTGTGTGTGAGTGTGTGTGTGTGTGTGTGTGTGTGTGTGTCTGAAAATCAAATCTCAAAGAGTGTGTGTGTCAGCTATGTGGAGATGGGACACAGAATACCGTTTTCACAGAGAGGGTGATGGAGGACTTGGCGTGGAACACTTGGCTGAGGACTCAACTCTACAGCTGTGGTCAGTGTGATCAGCGTGGAGCCTTATTTGGGGCATGGTGAGAGACAGGGAAACCCAGCCCCAGGACGGGAGTGTTTACCTGTGTGGTCTTAAGGGAAATTGTGCTTGGTGCAGAGAGAGAGCTGCATCTGGAAATACTGTGTGTATCTATTTTTCTTCCACGTGAACATCCTTCACTGGTGTCAGTGAGGACTGAGGCTCCTTGATTACTGGCCCAAAGATGGTATGTCACAAATAGACATTCAAAAAAGCTTTTTGATATATATATATATATATATATATATATATATATATATATATATATATATAAAATAAGTTTGCATAGTAACTTCTTATCATAATGGCTACACTAGCCATATTATTTTGGAACTTGAATGGAATACAGGTATAGACAAAAAGGTAAGAGTATTGAATTATAATGAGAAATGCAGAGTTCCGATAGCAATGCTACAGGAGACACATTTAGAAAGAAGTAATCATGTGAATTTGATAAAGAAAGGATTTCAAGAAGGATATTCAGCAGAATATCAGGGACAGAGGAAAAGGGGAGTACTTATACTAATTGGAAGAGGACGTCCATTAATCATGGAAGAGGAAAACAAGATAAAACTGTTAGATTTATGCTAGTATGGGGTTACTGGCAAAGGAGGAGGATAACGTTGGCATGGATTTGTATTCCACCTAAACCTGCAATTATGTAGCATAAAAACATTTTATAAGAAATAATCAGCTTTCAGCAGGGAATATTACTTATAAGTGGGGACTGTAATATGATTTGCAACAATGAATATATATCTTGGGGGATTGGAAGGGAAAATATAATAAAAGGGGTAGATTTCAGAAAGAACTTATGAAAATATTTGATATGGAAGACACAAATTTGGTAGAAAGAATTTGGAGAGAATTTACATATTATTCCCCAATGTACAATAATATATATATATGGGTCCCCTTTAGTTGACCGAACCGACGATTCCCCGACACGCGGAAGATGAAGACCAAACGACCGACAGGTAAGTTTACCGAAAGGGTGATTTGCCGACAGCGGAAAGACCGACAAGGGTAATGTGTGAGCGCGACTCAGTAAGTGTGCGACAGTGACGGAGTTAGGAGCGGCCAGGTAAGTGTGCGATATTGTGGGATTTTGGGTTAGGGTGTGGGAAAGGTGAGTGTGTGAAGTGTCGGAGTTAGGGTTTGGGTAAGGTAAGTGTGTGATAGTGAGGGACTGTTGTTTAGGGACGGGTTAAGTGAGTTAGGTTTAGAGTGCGGGTGGGTTGAGTGTGCGATAGTGACGGGCTTTATGTTTTTGGGTGGGTTAAGTGAGTTAGGGTTAGGGTGCAGGTAGGGTGAGTGTGCGATAGTGTCGGACCTTGGGGTTAGTGGGTTAAGTGAGTTAGGGTTAGTGCAGGTAGGGTGAGTGTGTGATAGTGTCGGACCTTGGGGTTAGGGGTGGGTTAAGTGAGTTAGGGTTAGGTGCAGGTAGGGTGAGTGTGCGATAGTGTCGGACCTTAGGGTTAGGGTTTGGGTTAGGCTAGTGGCTATGCTATGTAGTGTAATGTGTTGTTTACGTTCGGTGTGTCGGTGTAATGGTGTTCGGTGTTTTGCGTTGTCGGTTTTGTGTGTTGTCGGTTATCTGGTCTCGGTGGTTTGTGTGTCGGTGAATTGGCGTGTCGGTATTTTAAAGTAGACCCATATATATATATATATATATATATATATATATATATATATATATATATGTTCCTGTGAAATTATATTTCACAGGAACATGTGCATTTAACTGAAAGCTTCAACACATTAATAACTAAGATATAAATACAGGGTAATGAAGTAAAAATGAGATATGGGCACTCCCACACCTTTATGTTAAAAAAGAGAGAGATTTAAGAAATGAGTATTGGAAATTATTAGAGGGTTATTAGAAAAGATGGACATTTCTTCAGAAGTTTATAGATACTGTATGGGATAAAATGAGAGTGCTAAAGATAATGGAATATCTGGATAATATGCATGAGTTTAAAAAAATGCTGTTAAGTAACTGTTTTTGATAATAACTCTAGAGCACAAAAAGTTTTGCATAAAGACTAGGCAGCAGAAAATAGAAAGGGTTGCTACCAAATTAGGGATCTTATACAAGAAAAATAAATAACCAGAGATCCTGTACAGATATTATAGATATTTCGGAAAGTTTATAAAAATTTGTATAAAGAAGAGAATTGTGGAAATGAAGAAAGAGCACAAATGGAAATATTTATGAAAGACTACAGTATGCCAAGGTTAGAGATAGATGAGGGTCAGAAAATATGATCGGAGGAAATGAGATAAAAACAGTTACATATAATCAGTCTTCAGAAATAGATGGTGTTCCTGGGGTAGTTTCAAAGCTAGGAGGGAAAAAAGTGATAAAGATCTGCAAGGTTTTGTTTAACAGGATGGGAAGCACAAACATCTTGGAAAAAACTGTGGTGGGTGTAATACCTAAAGGCAGTAAAGGCCCATCAGACCATAACTGCTAAAGAATGGCAATGGTTTTGCCAAAACTGATAGATATGGAGCACTATGATTTTGTGGAGGGGAGGCAAACATTTGACAACATTAACAACTCAGTGATAATCCAGTGAGAAGCAGAATATAAGAAACTACTGATGTTGTTGCTGGGTCTTGATGCAGAGAAAGCATTTGACAGAGAAAGTTGGGATTTTATGAGTAGGCCAATGGAAACATTTGCACTCTCTGATACAATAATGTTAATTAGGAAAATATTAAAGATTAAAGAGGGAAAGTTCCTCTCTGATAAGTTGATTCTGAACAGATTAAGCAAGCAAGGGTGTCCTCTTTCTTCTTTGTAATTTGAATAATATTTAGAGCCACCAGCAAAGAACGTAAGGGTATAATTGGTATGATAATCATAAAATGTTGGCTTTATTTGCAGATGATATTATTTTGCACCTGAACAAACCATAAAAGGACATCTCAATGTTCTAGAAGTTTTTTGAGACAGTTTCAGGTCTTTTGGGATATAAAATTAATGAAGATAAAACAAAGGCTATAGCTGTAAACTATATACCCAGACGTGAAATGGCTCAGCAATACCCATATTTATGGGGGCACAATAGAATGACATATTTAGCAGTATATATTAAAAATTATCCTGTTATGGCAGCTAAGGATGTGTGGGAATAGAATAAACAAAAGATAGACTGGAAGCTCTTGTTTTTGAATATTGATAGCGAGATAAAAGCAGTGAAAATGTTTAGTCCCTTTAGTTTTGTATAGAGGTCAGTCATTTTTATAAACCAGAGGAGAAGTTGTGGGCAGTAATTAATAAAGAGGTGAATGATTTTACTTGTCAGGGGAAAGGGGCAGGGGTCAAGTGGGATAAGTTCATCCTTCCAATAGAATAAGGTCGTCTAGGATTCCTGACTTGAAAGGACATTTTACAGCTACACAGTTAAGTCTCATACACATGCCACACACAGAAAGCTATAATTCAAGGTGGAAAGGGATGATGGTGGTAACTTCAAGAAATAAGGAGGAAGTGGGATTTTTGATGCAGATCCTTAAGGAGAATAACAACAACCATATAGAAAATTATATTAATAAAGTATCAGAAAGTATACTAAGAATTAAGTCAACACAAACATTGAGAAAGGAGATTTTTGCAGCTGGGGATGACTGTAAATAGTGGTACAGAGAATAGGGAGCAGGGGACTGAAATTTACTGAATAAAACTGGTGAAGGACCCAAGGTATTTGAAACAAATAATTAGAGAGGGAAAGGTAATAGAATGGGAAAATGCCAAGAAGACATTTGCTCTTCAGGCTAGAGCCTGCTTTCCCTATCATTGATTGTTATCAGAATACAGGAAAAAAGAAAGGGATATGGGAATCCTAAGTGAAAGACATGTTCTGGTAGAGTTTTTAGTTGAATCTAGAATAGAAGCTGCTGTTAAAAAGTGATAATTACTAGGGCATATAAAGAACTGCACAATAACTATAAGAATCAATCAGAGGAGATTAGAAAAGATTGAGAAGAGAGACTGGATAAGCAAATCACAAAGAAACAATGGGAGGACATACGTATTGCTCCCAAATATGCAAGAAAATCTAGAAGATTTAGGAGTTTTGCTTGGAAGTGTTTGCGTAGGTATTTTATAACCCAAGCAGACTCCAAATAATTTTCCCTCTGGTAAACAGCAAATGTTGGAAATGTGATCGGGAAGAAAGAGGTAACTGGGAACATATGTTTTGGGAGTGTAATGAGTTGGAAGACTTTAAAAAATCCCTACAGAGTACTATGTCAGAAATAGTGGGTTGGCAAATGGGTGTAACTAAGGAAATGATATTGTGAGCTGGGATACTGGGTCTGAATTGCCTAGACATAGTAGCATTGTGTCAAGTTTAATTCTGGTGGCTGTCAAAAAAAAGTATCTACTAGAAAATGGAAATCAAAGTCTAAACCAATTGCATTTTAAGTATTGAATATTATAACAGGGGTAAAAGAGCTGGAAATGGAATTTACAGAAAAGGGTAGGACCAAATTATCTAAAAAAAAAGAAAATTGTGGGAAAATTTCATATAGAATAATGTTTTGGAGGAGGAGTGAGGTTTAAGGGAAGGAAAGAATTGATCAGTTTATATGCTGTTGGACTTACAAAAATATACAAAAGAATATATGTGATGTATAATATTTACAACTGAGAATATGTTAATATGTTATTTTATAAGTGTATGTTTGCCTGTGTCTTCAGTGATAATTCAATAAATGTGTTAAAAATGTAACTACTTAATTTTCAGTGTATGAATACTTTCAGCAGGAGACAGGGTCTTGATAGAAAGGCAGTTGGTCTGATACTGGAAGTACCACATGATATGCTGTGTAGGTTAAGCTAGAAAACATTATAGATATCTTTTAATGTTGCACTTTTTCTAACAGTTAAGGACTCCGTGCAAAGTCATTAGGAGCCCAGTGCCAAGAGGATGACACAGTGTTCCAAGTTCCTCATGAAACACTTCCTCAAGCAAATCAAGCAATTCTTGCACTGATTCAAACCTAAGCAACATACATTGGCTCACAAACTTTAGTGTTTCCAATTTAGCATTAATTTCTGAATCATGTACGTCCCACACAAAGCTGGTCCTTCACCTATTATTACACCAGAAAAGCAAATATTCTTTTTTAGTATTTTGTTTTTATATCAAAATGCAGTCATTATTTCTGTAAGTGCAGTCAGATTATGTTATATACGTCTGTAACAATAGGATGTACTGCCAGCAATGCCAGGATAAGTAGGACAGTGGATGTGTAACATACACCAGCACAGCTAGCTGGAATTTTGTAAATAATTATTTGTATATTAAACTGATTTGTACAGGTACTTGTGTTGAAAAAATGCATTTGTAAAGCTACTTGTATTAAAATGTATCAACAGTGTGCCTGCTGGAAAGAAAAAAAATGTACATACATTATTGTAACTGTTGAACTGTATGTTGTAGCAGAGGATACTGGAAGAGAAGAGTAGAGGTTAATCTCAGTCCAACCAACTTTAAAATATATCTGAAATTAAATTACTTTATGACTTAAGCCATAAAGATGTTATCCCATACACATGAAAGGAGCCAGACACATAATGTCTGTGCTACAGAATAGTTAGCATCACCTGTAGGAAGAGTGGAATGGTTTTATTGTTTTATGGCTTCCAGTTGCTTTAATAAAACTTAGCTAAAGGTCTAGTGTGTATTGTAGCACATAGGTGCTAAGCCCTGGCAGATTCTAGTGATGAGAGATAGTGTGGAAAACAGAGTCAGATGACCAGATGTGTGTGATGTCATTCTATAAGCCAGAAATAATATTTAGATATTAGTAGAAGTAATCTGTATTCTCTCTTGAATCTGACAACAAGGACTACACACCCACATCATCTTGCCTTGCTCTATTCAATAAGTAGGAACATTAATTCTCTATATCAGTCAAGAAAATATAGTGAGAATAGTTAAGTATCCTTTTTCTGTAACTGTGTGACTCTTTCCAGCTGTGTTATTTTCAATATTTCCTGTGACTAAAACTCTGGTGTTTACTGTAAATAGATATTTAGTATTTCCTTGTTCTTTTATTATTTATTATTAAATATAGTTAAACTTTTCATTGTGGCTGGTCATTTTTAGAAAATATTTAAGATTTGAGAGTATTTGCATATACTGATTTGGTGATAACTGTGGCCACTCCTGAAAGCCTTACTGCTTGGTCAGCATTACCATTGGTATCAGCATTAACATCAGTCAATGTAATTGGGTACCCTTGCAAGAGGCTTAGGTAGCTGGCTTTGTAGTGCCTGGTGGTAGTGATAACTACCTTATAGTCCGGGCAGGAGGAACACAGCAGGTAAATCTGTGCCAGCCTTTCCCAGGTATGTTTGTGTGTGTGTGTGTGTGTGTGTGTGTGTGTGTGTGTGTGTGTGTGTGTGTGTGTGTGTGTGTGTGTGTGTGTGTGTGTGTGTGTGTGTGTGTGTATGTGCATGTGTGTTTGTGTGTGTGTGTGTGTGTGTGTGTGTGTGTGTGTGTGTGTGTGTGTGTGTGTGTGTGTGTGTGTGTGTGTGTGTGTGTGTGTGTCAGCTACTTGGAGCAGGGACACGAAGCACTGATTTTACAGATCGAGTGGTGGAGGACTTGGCTTGGGCACTTGGCTGAGGACTTAACTCTGAAGCTGTGCAAGTGGGGTGTCTTACTAAGGAGATGGGGGGGGGAAAAAAAGGGGGGGGCCCCCAAAAGGGTAAAATTTTTTGGAAAAAATCC
>NC_056726.1:1227975935-1227996723 GCF_019279795.1 Protopterus annectens | reverse complement strand
TTTCCCCCGTTGGTGTGCACAGCAACACTCATCTGTCAAGAAGCTGTTAAGACGCTGGGCGGGGCCCCTGGTATGTCTTGAGCAGACTTGGTCAGCGTATAGTGGTATCATTGCAATGCATAACACCTGTTGGAACCCTGTTGGTACATGTGTACTGCTTACAGTTGCTGTAGACCTCTGCAGTACAGTCCACTGGCTATCATGTGTCACATGGTGTTGCATTAATGTATGGTTGTGTATTGCTGCACCAATGACATGGTGATGGTGCTTGATGGCTACAGTGTGGACCGCTGTGTGTACATCTGTGATCTGCACCTGTGACAGCTGTGATGGCAGCTGCATGTGTGTGGGACCGCCTCTGTGCGTGGGGACAGTTATACCCCACTGTGCCCTTCTGTGTTTAGTTTCCGCCTGCATGCAAGATCGGACCTGCCCTAATGCATGGGACAGTTATGCCTTACTGTGCCCTTCCTCGTGTTTAGACTCCATCTGCATGCAAGATGGCCCTTTGCAACCTGCTAAGTGTGTGTGAGCATGCCCAGTACACTGTTGTGGTAGATGGACACACAGGACAGTCCAAACTGAGCCCTTGCATGTTGAGACTCCGTCTGCATGCAAGACGCCCTTTGTAACTGTTAAGTGTGTGAGCATGCCCAGCACGCTGTTGTGGTAGATAGAGAAAACAAGACAGTCCAAACTGAGCCCTTTGCATGTTGAGACTCCGTCTGCATGCAAGACAGCCCTTGCAACTGCTATGTGTGAGCATGCCCAGTATGCCGCTATGTGTAGATCGACACACAGTACAGTCCGGAACGGACGTGTATTACTAAGCAGTAGTGGCCATGGCCAGTGACACCCTTGTGTCGGTGATGTCCTCTGTGTGCATGGGCATGGCCGTTGACATCCTGTATAGCCATGGTGTTCATCCAGGCAACAGATGTCCATTTTCAACGTCATGATGGATGCCTACCGGTACACACTGGTCGCACTATCTTGAAGGGTTGTACTGTCTGTGGCACGTCCCGTGTCTATGTATTGTTGTTGTAGTGCTCACGTAAATCTTTAGTTGCCCCGATCACACACCACTGCCGTGGTGTTTGTCTACGTGCCTACCGTGGGACAGTAATATGTCTGTATGCTTTCAGACTGATCACTCTATACAATCCCCTGTCAGCCGCCGTCCTTGTTCCTTTTATGCGGATGATGACTACGCACCTAGAAGTATGCCTCCGGGACCGCTGTGTTCAGTATCTTGGTAGCGCGATCTGTAAATGCGTCGTCATGCTGTAGTGTGATAGGGTAGTTAGGTGTATGTTCAACTCCCAGCCCTGCCAAGTGTGTGTGTGTGTGTGTGTGTGTGTGTGTGTGTGTGTGTGTGTGTGTGTGTGTGTGTGTGTGTGTGTAAGGCTGGCTACAAGCATGCTCCCGGCCCACCTGGGGACTCAGTCATGCTTTTGTGACACCTCACACCACAGATATTTCCTGCCGTCATGCCTTTGCCTTTATGGATGATGACACACACACCTAGAAGTATGCCTCTGGGACTGTTGTGTTTAGTAATCTCGGTAGCCAGTGCTGCTCTGTAAATGCGTCATGCTGTAGTGTGATAGGGTATTAGGTGTATGTTCGACTCCCAGCCCTCTGCCAAGTGTGCGTGTGTGTGTGTGTGTGTGTGTGTGTGTGTGTGTGTGTGTGTGTGTGTGTGTGTGTGTGTGTGTGTAGGCGCATGCTCCCTGCCCACCTGGGGTCTCAGTCATGCTTTTTAGACGCCACACCACAGATATTTCCCTACCAGCTGCTCTTTTTTGCCTTTATGGATGATGACACACACCCCAGAAGCATGCCCCTCTGGGACTGCTGTGTTTAGTAATCTCGGTAGCGCGTTCTGTAAATGCGTCATGCTGTACTGTGATAGGGTAATTAGGTGTATGTTCAACTCCCAGCCCTGCCAAGTGTGTGTGTGTGTGTGTGTGTGTGTGTGTGTGTGTGTGTGTGTGTGTGTGTGTGTGTGTGTGTGTGTGCAAGCGTATGCTCTCCATCTGCCTGGGGACTCAGTCATGCTTTTAGATGCCTCACACCACAGATATTTCCTACCGGCGTCTTTGCCTTTGTGGATGATGACACACACCTAGAAGTATGCCTCTGGTACTGCTGTGTTTAGTAATCTCGGTAGCGTGTTCTGTAAATGCGTCATGCTGTAGTATGATAGGGTAATTAGGTGTATGTTTGACTCCCAGCCCTGCCAAGTGTGTGTGTGTGTGTGTGTGTGTGTGTGTGTGTGTGTGTGTGTGTGTGCACATGCTGCCATCCGCCTGGGGACTCAGTCATGCTTTTAGATGCCTCACACCACAGATATTTCCTACTGGCATCTTTGCCGTGGATGATGACACGCACGTTACTAGAAGTATGCCTCTGGACTGCTGTGTTTAGTAATCTCTGTAAGCGTGTTCTCTGTTAATGCTGTTATGCTGCAGTGTGATAGGAGTAGTTAGGGTGTATTTTTCGACTCCCAGCCCCTGCCAAGTGTGTGTGTGTGTTTCCAGCTGCATGACAACAGTACATTGCTTTTACATGTATTCCTACTCCATAACATCCATGCGGCGTCTTTGCCTTTGATGCTGCTGTCTGCAGGCTAGATGTATGCCTGTGTGAATGCTGTGATCTACTAATCATGGTAGTGCATTCTGTAACTCATGCAATGCTGTTGTGTGGTACAGTGGTTATGTTTGTGTTCTGCTCCCAACCCTGCCACGTGTGCTTTGTGTGTGTGTATGTGTGTGTGTGTGTGTGTGTGTGTGTGTGTGTGTGTGTGTGTCTATCTATATATATATATATATATATATATATATATATATATATATATATATATATATATATATATATATATATATATATTGTATATAGATATGTATGTTGAGATTATCACTCTTGAATGTGCTGCATTATCTGTACGTGATCACCTTGGATGTATGTACATCTGCTTTGGCTCTGTGATAGTGAAGATACTGTGTGCTGTAGTGATCGTGGGTTATACTTGTGTAGTGACCGTTATTGTGTTGCTGGGTATTACAAGGGGCATTGGAAACAATGTTAGTACAGCACCTTTGAATGGTCATATGCACATCTCGGCAACAGTCAGCAGTGGTTATTACTGCTGAGGGTGAGTATGGCTCATATCCGTATGTAGTAACTGACAATTCTATGCAACCCAGGTTAACATTACTGTCTCACGTTTATCCACAGGTTGTGGTACAGATCCCAGGACTGTATGTGTATACAATGACAGTTGCAGGACTGGGTTAGTGTTGGATGCATGGAGGGGTGTCCATGGCCAGTAATGGCGATCTCTGCAGCCTGGCTGGTACCTGTCCCACAACCTCCTGTATATGGCTGACACATGCTGTACCTGTGTATATGCAGACACACACACTTACCACAAACAGCTAGGGCTATCAGATACACAAACCCATTGCATCACCATTGGGCCATGCAATAACCGTTGTCCTCACACACACACCTACGTGCCGTCGGATGGCTCAATGACAGCTCTGGAAATGTAACACCACACCCTGTGCATATGATGTCACCTGTGCCACCACCTGTGATGTGTAACATTGATGCAGGATCAGACTGATGCACACAGTGGCTTTATTCCACTGTATTGATGTTAGAATGCTGTTAACACAAAGTGTGATACTGCCATGTGTATATCAGCAGGCATGATGCATTGCAGCTATGACCATCACTGTAGCATAGCTTACAGCACTGTTAATTCTGATTATGTATTCTTCATCCATGTGCCATTTCACTGATGTGTGTAGTATTGGCAGCATGTGTGTCTGAGTGTGCAGAACGTGTGTGATGTGTGTAGTACACATGTATACATGCTTACAAATGCGTACACTGGCATACATGACATTACATGGGCTTCACCATTCGTACACTAGCGTACTCGTTCTTCAACACGCGCACACGGGCTAACACACGTGCACACATGCTTACTCGGTCTTACTGGCGCGCACGGGCATGGACAAACTGTGGGCAGGTTTGCAGGTAACATCAGTGGTATCCATGGCATACACCGTCAGTCTCCTGACTTTCCCTAGGATAGCTCATAACACGCCTCTTCCACTGAATACTGATAGCAAACATGTGACACTGCTCCGGTAAGATTACAGTGTTTTATACATGCACACTCATGTTGTCACCTATCTTCTACTCTAATAGTCCCCTTATCCTACACTACACTGTAGAGGCTTGGCCCATATGGCATGACATGTTGTGATTCACTGTCCTCAGCCTCACTTGCATCAGATTGCCTACAAATGCTTCTCACAAGGCTACAATTACATCCCTGACAGAGCGCTTCCACACATAACAACCAGTACGCAGTAGCCATGTTGTCTCCAGCTTGCCATTCATCTGCATGGCATGCATCAACATCTAACTAAACCTACATTTTGTATGTATATTATACATATTTGACTTGAAGCGCAGCGTGTTCTCGTGGTGCTGAACTACGCTTCCACACCAGAGATCGGGGGAGGACAACTACAGTTTTATTGATATCCAATGGGCAATAATGCCACTGGCCTTAGATTTGGACATTGGCATGCTTCTTTGACTGTATTCATACTGTATTTGCAGCTGTCATTGCTCAAGTTCATTTCCAACGTGCAGAACGTTAGTCGCCTAACATCCGGGTACATTTCTGCACATAACTCTGCTCTTGCACGGACAGCTTACTGTTTCATGTATCGCATATTTACATCATTTGCATAGCTTTCACATACAAATGGGGTATGTTGCAAATCCCAACATTGTCCATGCAACGTTCGTGTTACAGGTGGTCTTACACCCCCTACAGGAGTTTGCTGAACAGCTTGGCAGACATCTTTCCTTGCTGTACTCTCATTCTACTCCCACAATAATCGGAGGCTTCGTGTATCATGGCCTAGGCTTTGCTGTGTGCTATGTCTATTTGTGGTGTATGCATGGCTGTGGGTATGTCCCACTGTCATCATTTGTAAAGGTGACTGCCCTATAGGTACGTCATGTAGACTGCTGTGTCATTTGACATGTCAGCACATACCTGCGGCCAATAATGAACTTCCTACTGCAGCGCTTGTCATACCCTCTGAGTTATATTGCAGTCAATAATGCTGTTTCCTCAGACATGTATCTGTTTCTTATCATACCTCTCAACCTCCTAGAGCACAAAATCTGGACAAAGCCTAAAATGATGGGGGGACAAATAGGGGCAGATTTTAAATATTGCTCTTACAAACGTAGATAGTTGACAGAATAATAGGTTTTGCATTAGTATGACTTTTCTGAAGGATTTGGAGCCTTAAACTCAAATGTTTGTCATTATTTAATGACTTCAGTTCTCAGGTATTTGCCAGAAAGGTACAGATTGTAAGAAGAACACACCAAACATATGAGGCAAAAATCTGCGCATTCTGCGAAAATCTGTACAGTTGCGAGGTATGTTTCTGATACAGCATATCAAGTTTCTTACACCAATACACACAATATTTGGCGACATCACAGGCCAGATGCCATTACATTCCTATTTCAGGACACACCCACCCAGAGGGTTGTATTCCTCACAAAGGCCAACAGGTGCTTATCCACACTACTTATTCTATCATGTACCTGATGTGTACGCCGGTATTTGCACTTTCCGTCAGTGGCAGAGCTCACATACGAGTATGGGGGACTGGACACTGTATCGGTGACACTGCCTGACACCCTGAGGGACACATTTCTTTTGGGTCTATTAACCTTCCACATTGACTTTCACAGGGCATACGTTGTCATTCACATTTGTCGAAGTACATGCTTATGACTTGTACATGTTTTGTCATTTGTCCTGACGTCTTTCTTCTCACCTGTCCACCTAGTATCACTAGTTTTGTACATTTATTTAGGACGGGTTACCTTCATACCTCTCACCTGTACACATTATGGGTAAACGCCCCAATGTTTGACCTATGATTTTGTTACATTTGTTATAATAATGTGCCTTTCTGGTAAATTACTGGCAAGGCATGACAGACTGTGAGGTTAGATAATAATGACTGACATTTCTAGTTCATGATTACTAACCCTCATAACATTCGTACTCCTGACTACGCCATTATTCTATCAACGTTCTGACTTTGTCAGGGGTATATTTAATATAGTCTCTATTTGTATTTCATGTACTATGCCTTAGTCCAGCTGTCTTATTCTGAAAGTTTGGAAGGTATGGTTACCATCTTGGTCATACACATGTCCATCCATGATAATCGCCTACATGACACTGATATAGGTCCCTACGTCTTCCCCCAATGGTTTACACAATATCCAGTAGATGGGTTGAACCTTTTTGGAGAATGTAGGCATGTGCTATACCCACATAGGTATATTGATCACTCCCATGGGGCGGACCTAATAAATCTGTGCCAAACAACACCTAGGCCCATTTCTGCATACCCATGGTTCCCATACCTGACGCCCCTCCACAGTACCCATTAGACATGTTTAATTGAGTGATAATAAAGTGTGAAGACACTTCTAAGCACTCCCCACTCTCCGGATATCAGGTCGTACGTTATACATTCTATCGACCCATGTGTTATTACCCTTGCACCTGCTACTGTTGCATGTACAGCTATATCGTAGTTGCAGCTGTGACCTCCTTTGCATCGATGATGGCTCGCACTTCGTACGGAATCAATTTTTGGGGTCCTGCAAAGGACACCTATATTCATGTTTAAAGTGTAGAACTTGCAGGCCTGTCACACTGGTACTTTCTGGGCAATGGTTTGGAAAGCAGCAGTGTATTCACCTTTCATGCATGTCTGTCTGTCTATCCATAATAGCTGGGTCTACTTCTTTTGACCTAACTTTCATTTGCCTGACACTCATTTGCCTGAGACCAAATGACTGAAATTTCATTTGCCTGACACTTCATTTGCCTGACAAGTATTATTAGCAAGAAAATGGAATATGCCCCCTTCCCCACTGCAGTGCGACCCTGGAGTTAGAATATATAGTTGGGGTGGGGGCACAGCCTCATAACAGGGGTGGGCTAAGCCCTTCATTCATATGATATTGTTAACTTTTGATGTAATATTGCTTAGTAACAGAAAAGTAAGTGGGGGGCTTCACCCCACCTGAGTGGGGGGCTGTACACCCCTAACTATATATTCTAACTCCAGGGTTGCACTGCAGTGGGGAAGGGGGCATATTCCATTTTCTTGCTAATAATACTTGTCAGGCAAATGAAGTGCCAGGCAAATGAATTTTCAGTCAAATGGGGTCAGGAAAATGAGTGTCAGGCAAATGAAAGTTAGGTCAAAAGAAGTAGACCCTAATAGCTATGCCGTGACCTATTTATGTACATGTGTTATATCTACAGGGACATATGTTTGTTGTGTATATATCTATTAATGTATCATGTGTGTATAGATATATATATATATATATGTACATATATACATATGTCCATATATGTCTGTACATTCCTCATTTCATAATTAGCTTTGGTTTAAGTCTGTGGATATATGTGTATACACAGATATATATATCCATATCATACCTTTCAACTGTACAGATTTACGCTGACTGTACAACTGTTTGCCTCTTATCTTTGGTCCGTTTTTCATAACCTTGTGTCTATCTGGCAATTTAGTGGCATATCATTAAAGACTGACGTTGGACAATAATGACAAGCATTTCAGGTTACGACTTCATACCCTTCAGAGAATCCATGCTAGTGACACACCTGTTATTCTATCCACTTTCTATGTTTGTTAGGGCAATATCTGGGGATTGTCCCTATTAATACCAGTTGTTTTCATGGCTTTGTCCGGTTTCGTACTTTACAGGGTTAACAGGTATGAGCCATGTATATATAACGTGGAGAAAACAGCATTCATTTGCTATGCTGTGAGCGGATTACACACGCGCAGACGCACTTGCATATCCTTATTGTGGGTTACATATGTTTAATAGATATTTGTGCTTACGTGACCTTTCATAATTCTGACCGTAACAGTTACATATCTGTATTCCGGTTTACGGACTGATGCGAAACACACGTTCACCTTTACATATTTAAATGTGTGTACAGCACAAATGCATTCATTACACTTTAAAGTTATATGTGCAGTGGTCGTAGGTCAACCGGGACTGCATTCACTTTGGCCAGATGCCGGAACCACTATTCTATTGGTGTTCTGCCTCATTGATATGCATACCCATAGTACTTAGCTACATCAACATATGCCTCACCGCTTCACTTACAACACAGGCTTCCATTCTCCTGCTGGGAAAAATGTGGTACTATATATTACACATTCCCTATTGCCTACTGCTGTGGACCCCAGCTGCATTGTTAATCACTCCAAGGATATGCAGAACACCAAGGCATATACTCCTGGCACATACCGGTCTTTGATTGTCAGGGTGTTCATGTAGTGATCTGGGTTTAGGCTTGTCCGCCTGGTGAATGGAACTTCCCTGGCCAAGTTCAAATGTCAGACGAAGCATATGGACGGGGAGTTTCTCCCTATTATGAATTTTTACCTGTGTTTATAGACACAGGTGTTTGGACACCTGTCAGCAGCTTATTCTGTTGGCAATACATATTATGGGTGGGGTTGTTACAGTCCATACTCCATGGTGACAGGTGTTCCCATTCACATTTGACTATTACCTGTATTCAGTCATACGGGGATTATTGGTTTGGCCATTAAGTGACTACAGGTATGCAGTTGTACATTACACAAATGTGAAGGGTTGTTACTGTAAATATGTACGGACCATACCTCTCAACCTCTTAGAGCAACAAATCTGCGCAAAACCTACCTGATGGGGGGACAAATAGGGACACATTTTAACTATTGCTCTTACAAGCGTAGAACGTTGTTAGAATACTAGGTTTTGCATTAGCATGACTTTTCTGAAGGATGTGTAGTCTTAAACTCAAAATATTTCTCATTATTTAGTGACGTCAATCCTCAGCTATTTACCAGACAGGTGCAGATTGTCGGAGGCACACAACAACAATATGAGCAAAACTCTGGTCATACTGCGAATATCTGGACAGTTGAGTGGTATGGTACGGACCTCTGTAATATGCTGTTGTGTTCTGGCACAGCAGTAGCTCATCATTAAAGACTGAAGTCGGAACATGCTGACAGACAGTTGGGTTTCAGACTTCATACTCCGGACATTAATGCCAATGTGCAAACTGTTATTCTATCATATGTCTATGTTTCTAAGAGCTATCTTTACAAATTGTCCCTGCTTTTGGACCTTTGTCTCACTTGTATTCACGGCTCTGTCCAGATATCTTGCTCACACAGGTTGACAGGTATGGTCGGTCACGCCTGCACACAGTAAGTGTCCCTCACACTTGATCAGGGTTATCCTGTTTATGTCAGTGTCTTCCTCACCCTTATGCCATTTGCCACTATGCGAATGTGTGCAATATATTCTCCCGCCTATTCGTGTCGGGACACGTGCGTCACGGGAAGGTGTCCTGCGTAGTAGGTTATGCATGACCACTTAGGGCTGGACAGTGTCATGGACCTCTACTGCACGTTTTGACTTGTGTCCAGATATCTACAGGATTGGACATCATGTCGTCATACCCATTCTACTATTTACACAGGTTAGTTATCCCATGAGGGATATCCCAAAAATTGGTCATGACCAAAACAAGGCAGATACCGAAGATTTTTGTGGCTTTATGAAAATGTGCAGGGGGTTTTATATGCAGGGGATACATGGTTTGCAATCCTGACACTGCCTAGGGTGACAATACCTACTACATATGCGTAGGGATCACTATGTGTAGCTGTGTCTGCAATGAAGCAGTACGCCAAGTATGGCTGGATTTGGTGGACGTTCTGGTATGGGGGCGGGTTGTGTGATGTGGAGGGTATGCTGGGTAAGCCATTATGCATCCAGGTGTGTTGCATTTGTTATGGCCAGTTCCATCAGGACCAATCTGTGGGTATGTGACGGTGACATATTTTTTATTTATTTATTTATTTTTATTTATTTTACATTTGGTGACCGAGCTAGTCTAGCTGGACAATTATCCGTTTTCAGTAGAGGCCCGGGGAGAAAAGCTCCAATTACAAGAAGTAAAACAATAATTAACAATAAATCATAATAAGCATCATACAATAAGTACAAAGGTGGACATTTGTATGAATTTAGCGAAAACACAAATAAACCAAAAAAGCAGGACCATAATCTTTCAGAAAAATAGTTGGTTAACCATATAAATCACAAGGTAAGTAACATTCTACAGTTAGATACTAAACAAATTCAATATGTGCTAGAGAAAAAGAGAAAAAAATGTTTAAGACAATCTCAAAGATAAATCTGTCTACAGTAAAAATTAGTTTTATAGTGGGAAAGTTGGGAAAAAATAAAGGGGGGAAGTTGGGAGTAGTTAAGGAATAATTTCAGTCAGGATTAGTACAAGGACATAGCCATTGAGTTTTGAGATGTTCTTTGATATGTCTTTTGAAAAGGGATGTAGAGTCTAGGTTTGCTATTTCCTGAGGTAGTTGATTCCAGATTTTCCCGACAGCATTTGAAAATAATGAGTCCCCAGCTTTATTCTTTGATTTGGTTAAGGCTACGAGGAGTTTATTAGCTGATCTTAGTGTGGCTAGGTTTTTATAAGGTGAAATCAGTTTTGTAAGGCTAGGGTAGCATCTGGGTAAAAAGGGTCTTATGAATGATGATTAATTGTTGATAGCGTAAGTGGTTGTAGAGTTCTAACCAATCTAGTTGCTTGAGGTTAATACAGTGGTGGGTTCTAAAAGGGGTAGCAGTAATGAATCTAGTAATACTACTGTAGCAGGTAGAAAGTTTGGTGATGTTGTTTTTAGACAAGTTTGTATATATAGCAGAGGCATAGAAAAGGGTGGAGATCAGGTGGCTCTGGGCCACAGTTTTTCTAGCAGATGGGGTAAGAAAGGGTTTAATTCTGTAGAGTACTGATTTTTTTGTTAACTGATTTAATGGTATTGTTAATGTGGTCATCAAAATTAAGATTATTGTCAATTGTTACACCTAATAGGCGAGTGGTCATATCTGGGCTAATGCAGGTAGCATTGTTAGAGGAGATAGTGAAGAAAGGTGTTGGTGATTTGTGTGTAGGGGTAAAGAGAAGAAGTTTTGTTTTTGGGATTAAGGAGGAGGAGAGTTCCATAAACCATTTTTCAACATTATGGAAGATTGTTTGGGTGAGGGACTGGAGGGAGGAAACATTATTGGCAGCACAAATAAGTGTTGAGTCATCAGCATATTGAATGCAGATGGCTTGGGGTATATTCAAATTAAGGTCATTGATAAATAAAGAGAAAAGAAGGGGGCCTAGGATTGATCCTTGTGGAACCCCAATGTTTACTGGGGAGTAAGGAGGATAGGTTGTTGTCCCATAGCACTGCTTGTTGCCTATGTTGGAAGTAACTCTCCCTGAACCATTGGAGAGTATGTGAGCCAAGTGAATAGAGATTTAGTTTGTCAAGAAGTATATTATGGTTAACCATGTCAAAGGCCTTTGACAGGTCAAGAATAAAACTGATGAGAAAAGATTGTTGTTCCTATTTTTATTTATGGCATCAGAGAAGGAAAGGAGGGCAGTTGTAGTACTGTGGAAAGGTCTAAAGCCATGTTGACTATTGGCTAGAAGTTTGTTTTGTAGAAGGTGGTTAAGAATTTGTTTATGTATGCATCTTTCCATGATCTTTGCTAATGGGGAGAGTAAGGCAATAGGGCGAAAGTTTGTGAGCTCGAGGAGCCACCTTTATGTAGAGGTATTATATGAGATATTTTCCATATGGTGGGTATTTTTCCTTCAGAGATAGTCCTGTTAATAAGAATGGATATGGGGTAATCAATAGCTTTTGCTGCAATTTGTAGGTATTCTGAAGGGAGTTGGTCAGCTGATGGGGTACAAGGTTTAAGTTTCTTGAGAAGCTTATAAATAAGTGATGTAGGCACTGGTTGAATGTTAAAGACATTAGATGAAGTGTTAGAGGTATTAGGTAGGGAGGTAGTAGAAGAGGGTAATGAGTTAGCTAGGGTTTGAATGGCTTCAGTAAAGTACTTGTTAAAGGCATCTGGGATCAGAGTGGAGTTATTGAGATTAAAGCCTGAAGGGATAGGAGTAGTTGAATGTCCTGGTTTAAGAAGTTTGTTAATACCTGACCAGAATTTTTGAGAGGAATGCTGACTAGTTTGTTGTATGTGAAGATAGTAATCCTTTTTATCTGCAAGAGTATCTTTCTTAGTGGCATTTCTTAATTGCTTAAAGAGTAGGTGATCAGATGAACATTTGGTAGTTCTCCATTTAGCCCATATTTTATTTCTAAGGAGCATTTTTTGTTTAGTTTGTTTAGTAAGCCATGTATCTATACATTTGTATCACACATTTCCATATTCATATGTTTGTGGGATTGTGTTCTACACTATGGCCTGTCTGCTTGTCTTGCAGCTGTTTCTACATGTGTTTGTGTTTCTTTCCACTTCACCCGCTGCCCCCTCGTACACCTCCGGTTCACCTTTTCTGCATACGACACAGTATCACCTTTGAGGATTTTACCATTACCCATCCACCCCTCGCACACGAATTCCTTACACCCCATAGATCACTCCTTTGTTGTTGGCCCATGACATGGCCAAAGTAACACATTGACTACCCTACATGTGTCAGGTACCTTTATGGTTGTGTGGACTACCCTGCCATGTTTGCTTTCCACATGCTATACCTCACGCACATAGGTGCACGCCCATACTTCACTTTCATTACTTGGTTGGTATACCCGGGTACTACCCGTTCGACTGTGTCACATACAAGTTTGGCTTATACCGCTGACTTCCGGATTTTGCCAGCCTGTTGTACTCGTTGGTTGGATGGCACCTTTTCCTGTGTCCAAACTATTCCTTACACATATCCGACTGTTGTGGACAATGCCTCCCCACAGTCGACGGTAGTGTTTCCACCTTTTCAATTGGCCACAGTGTGACATTTGCGGTGAACACAGCACATTTTACAGGCCGACACATACCCACGGTCAGTTCGGCAGATAGAACGTACAATTCTTGCCAATATCTAAGCTTATTCTTGTAGCATTTCGGTGGCTTATTCTGTTTCTTATGACATTTATGTAATATACGTACAGAGAAAAACTGTTTAATGCAACTATTACATGATGTCTAAGGTATAATTATGTCCTATAATCTCTGGACATTTGCCATTTTTACAAGTTTGTGTCAGGACACATCTACCCACAGAGGGACTGTCACTCGCAAAATGGGACAGGTGGTAATCTTAGTCGATGGTACGGATCATACTGTTCCTTTCGGCCTACATGTGTCCTTATTGTTGTAGCTGTTTATATGCTCCTTCTGTTTCGTTTACATGCGTATTCTATTTCCTGTCACATTTGGTATGTGAAATACAGACATACCTTTTGTATGTTTATTTTTATTTATTTATTTTATTTTATTTATTTTACATTTGTTGACCGGGCTAGTCTAGCTGGATCAAAGTCCATTTTCAGTAGAGGCCCGGGGAGAAAAGCTCCACAGATAAAAGCAAGGTAAATTATAAACAAGTACAATACACTTATGAGACTGGCAATGAGCAAAATACAATGATATTAGTCCAGGTATGGTTGTACAAATCTAAGAAAAAGCAAATAATACCAACTATGCATTTAATACTTTCATACTTCTTTTTGAAGTTCAAATGTAATGGATAGTTATAAAAACATTAATTGTTAATTAATAATTTTTTTTTTTTTTTTTTTTTTTTTTTAATTCATGTTTGAGAGTGGTAGTAACAATGTAATCATTAAGTCTTTATGTGATCAGAGAGAAACATTACAGAGTTGAATAAAGAAATATGAAAGTTGAAAGATGAGAGCAGGTTAGTCTGGATTGGTGCAAGAGCATAGCCAGAAATTGTTTAGATGTAAAAGAAGTTGTTTTTTAAAGTGAGGAAGAGTGGGTAGAGAGGAGATATGTGTGGGAGGTTATTCCATATTTTACCAATTGCGTTTGAGAAAAGGCAGTTTCCTGCAGAATTTGTAATTCTAGTAGTGTTGACTTGTATTTTTTCGGAGGAGCGTAGTTGTTTCAGGTTACAATAAGGAGTCAAAAGGTTGCTAAGGGCTGGTGTTTTTGATGGTTGATAAAGAATTTTGTGTGCTATTTGAAGTTGTTGATAGATGCTTGTTAGGAAGTTCCAACCAGTGTAATACTTTTAGGTTTAGACAGTGGTGGGTTCTATACTTAGATGCTGTGGCAAATCGAGCTATATTGTGGTAAGATGTAGTTAGTTTCCTAAGGTTACCTTTAGAGAGATGAGTGTAGATAGGGGAAGCATACAGTAGGGTAGAGATAAGATGGGATTGTGCTAAGGTGGACCGTGCTTTTGGGTGTAAGGAAGGGTTTGATTCTATACAGTGAGCCAATCTTTTATTCACTGCTTTTATTGTGTTATTGATGTGATAATCAAAATTAAGATTATTATCAATAGTAACACCTAGCAGTTTTGTAGTAGAGTCAGGGGAAATGTGGGAATTATCACTTGCAGTAATAGTGAAGTTTAGTTGAGTAGATTTGTGGGTAGGTGAGAATAGTAATAGCTTAGTTTTTGGGGTTCAAGAGAAGACATCTTTTGAGAACCATTGTTCAACAGTTGAAAAGGTTGATTGGGTCAGTGACTGGAGTTCTATTTGAGAGGAAGCTGTACAAATTATGGTTGAATCATCTGCATATTGTATGCAGGTAGTGTTTTGGATAGATGATTGGAGATCATTAATAAAGACAGAAAATAAAAGTGGTCCTAGTATAGATCCTTGGGGTACTCCTAGAGAGATGGGTAGTAGAGTGGATAGAGAATTTTTCCAGAGTACTGCTTGTTGCCTGTTTTCAAGATAGGATGAAAACCAGGTTATTGAAGAGTAATCCAGGGCAAGGGATTTAAGTATGTGTAGTAGAAGTCTATGGTTTACCATATCGAAGGCTTTGATAGGTCTAGGAAAAGTGAAGAGGTTAGTTTGTTGTTGTTACGGTTGCAGTTGATAGTATTGGTAAAAGAAAGTAGAGCTGTGGTAGTACTGTGTGAGGGTCTAAAACCATGTTGAGTGTTAGCTAGCAGTTTGTTATGGAGGAGATGGTTGAGTAGTTGTTTGTGTATACATTTTCCATGATTTTGGCTAGAGGAGATAATAGTGCAATGGGGAAAGTTAGAAAGGTCAGTAGGTTTACCTCCTTTGTGTAGGGGTATGATGTATGATATTTTCCAAATTGCTGGGAAAGTACTTTCTTTTATGGATCTGTTTATTAGGATAGAGACAGGGTAGGCAATAGATTTAGCTGCTATTTGCAGGAATTCAGCAGGAAGCTTATCTGCTGAGGGGTAGTGGGTTTAGTTTTTGTAAAAGTGATTGTATATAGGAGGTGGATATGGGTTGAAGTTGGAGGAGGAGAGAGTTGTCGATCCTACTTAAGAGTAGCTGAGAAGTGTCAGGAGATAGGTGGTCAGCTAGACTCTGTATGGAAGTGGTAAAGAAAGTATTGAAGTTGTTGGCTATTAAAGAGTGATCATCAGGGTCAGAGTCCTGTGGGTTGGGTGTAACTGTTTTGCCTGGGGTAAGTAGATTGTTAATCGTAGACCAGAACTTTTTAGGTTCTTTTGTAGTGGATTGCTGAAGATTACAGTAATAATTCTTTTTATCTGTAAGGATGGCGCTTTTGGTACTGTTTCTAAGCTCTAAAGGTTTGATGATCTGTTGGGTTTCTAGAGGAACATATGCTCCAAGATTTATTTCTGAGTTTTATTTTATGTTTAGTATTAGAGGTTAGCCAGGGTGCTGTTTAGTCTTTATTCTAATGGTGCGACTTGGGGCATGTTGGTTTAGGATTGCAAGGAATGCTGAGTTGAAGTGCTCAACTGCCTTGTCGAGTGTGAGGTGTTTTAGAGGGTCCAGTTATATTGTGAAAGTTCTGTTTGAAATAGGTCGGGATTAAATTGTTTTTTGGAGTGTAGTATTTTGTGAGAGGAAGGTAAGTTTAGGTTAGTTTTAGCTCTAATGATGTAGGTGAGGGAATGATCACTTAGGTCATCTGGAAGGATGCCATTTTGGTAGGTTTGCAGGGGAGTTAGTAAGATCCAGTCTAGGGTAGTTTCTGTGTTGCTTTTTTTATTGATCCTGGTGGGACTATTAATGAGTTGTTTGAAACCATGAAGGTTTATATGGGAAGTAGGGTTTGTATTGTTACATGGTTTCCAATCAATGTTAAAGTCCCCAAGGAATAGTGTTTTGAGGGAGTTTATCAGAGAGTTGTTCTAGAATTTGTTCTAAGGTGGGGATATTATTTCCTGGGGGTAGATAAGCACAAATTATGTTTATTGCTTTAGAAGTGTTGATTTGTATTTTGGAGCAGATTATTTCGGCATTATTGTCTTGGGTGAGGTAAGGTCAAGAAGAGTAAGGTTTAGGTTTGTTTTATATATTATTGCTACTCCCCCACCCTTCCTTGTGGTGCGATCAAGTCTAACAATGTTATAGCCTGGTGGGGTAATTTCTATGTCTTTGATTGAAGGCTTTAGCCAGGTTTCTGATAAGCATAAAATATCAAAGTTGTGTGTCTCTAGTAGGGCATGGAGTTGACTAGTTTTATTACAGATGCTACGTATATTGAGATGGGCCACGGATAGTAGGTTAGAGGGTTTAGAGGGTAAGGTAGAGAATGGTTTGGTATGGTTTCTATGTGTTATGGTTGTATTATGTAGTGGGCCTGGGTTGGGGTGTGTATGTCACCATCTTGTAGTAGATGGAGTAGTGTAAAATTTCTTTCTAGTCTGAGTATTTGGAAAACATCAAGTATTTTCTTATTTTTAGATTTTAGTAGTTTGCAGTGTAGTAGTCTGTGGTATTTGGCAAGAAGGTAGATGGATTGTGAGGAGGAATGTAAGAAGGATGGGGATGGAGAAGTTTCTGGTGTGCATGTGTGTTTTGATGGAAGTGGGAGAGAAACAGTTAGAGAGTATTCATATGAGGTTAGGAAATAAGTAGTAATAAGAGAGTAAAAGTAGTAAAAAGGAGATGGATATATTCAGTTTTGACTGGAGGAAACTTATAGTCATGGTAATGTAGTTGGAGGTTAGTTGAGAAGATGGATATAGTGAAATGGTGTGTTGTAAGGTTAGAGTATTTAGGAGGGAAGGACAAATGAAAAGGAATGTGATGTGTTATGTGTGTTAGTAAGAGAGGGGTGGGGCTAGTTATAGTAAGTAAGTGGGTGTATCCAGTTACAGGAGTACAGCCCAGTTTGAATATGATTTCGGAGAGGAGTAAAGGGGCGTGATTATAGGTAAGATAAATGTAGGACCCCCTGGGGGTGGGTGGGAATTGGGGGTAGGGAGGGGAGCGGAGTGAGCCCGCAGGGCGAACGGAGCGGGAAGAGCCAAAGAAGAGAGGTTGAGGGGAAAACAATCAGTGGAGTGCTTATAGAGAAGGTAAGTAATCCAAGGGGATGGAAGAATGCTTGGTGTGTAAGGACTAAGTGAGGTAGGCTGGAAATAAGAGAGACAGAAGCTGAGAGGAGAATGTACAGAGGTTAACAGATAGTTGGACACGTAGTAAATTATTAGGGAGAAAGAGGTTTGCAGGGATAAGCAATACTAGGAGTAGGGAGCCACCTAGTGGCACAGCAGGTATTTGCTGCGAGGACTCCTTACAAGGCTTGTGGCTAGGAAGTGGGGCAGGTAGCTAGAGATACTAATGGGTGTTGCTGGGTCAGGTGGATGGGAAAAGCTAGGTAGGCTGCTAGCTGATCTTGCTTTGAGAATAACAACTTTGCAGGATGTGAGAAGCATACAATAGTGTTCTGAAAACCTGGAAGAGTTATAGGACGTACTTTCTTGTGTCCTTTCAGGAGGAGGCTATCCAAAACTGTAAGCTTAGGTCCCTAGGTAGGGAAGGCGACAGGAGTCTTAGGTAGGGTATACTTTCCCAGACCTTCTGGAGGTCAGAAAGTAATAGAGTTTCTTGTGTCCTTTCAGGAGGAGGCTATCCAAAACTGTAAGCTTAGGTCCCTAGGTAGGGAAGGTGACAGGAGTCTTAGGTAGGGTACACTTTCCCAGACCTTCTGGAGGTCAGAAAGTAATAGAGTTTCTTGTGTCCTTTCAGGAGGAGGCTATCCAAAACTGTAAGCTTAGGTCCCTAGGTAGGGAAGGCGACAGGAGTCTTAGGTAGGGTATACTTTCCCAGACCTTCTGGAGGTCAGAAAGTAATAGAGTTTCTTGTGTCCTTTCAGGAGGAGGCTATCCAAAACTGTAAGCTTAGGTCCCTAGGTAGGGAAGGCGACAGGGGTCTTAACTAGGGTACACTTTCCCAGACCTTGGGAGGTCAGAAAGTAATAGAGTTTCTTGTGTCCTTTCAGGAGGAGGCTATCCAAAATTGTAAGCTTAGGTCCCTAGGTAGGGAAGGCGACAGGAGTCTTAGGTAGGGTACACTTTCCCAGACCTTCTGGAGGTCAGAAAGTAATAGAGTTTCTTGTGTCCTTTCAGGAGGAGGCTATCCAAATATGTAAGCTTAGGTCCCTAGGTAGGGAAGGCGACAGGAGTCTTAGGTAGGGTACACTTTCCCAGACCTTCTGGAGGTCAGAAAGTAATAGAGTTTCTTGTGTCCTTTCAGGAGGAGGCTATCCAAAATTGTAAGCTTAGGTCCCTAGGTAGGAAGGCGACAGGAGTCTTAGGTAGGGTACACTTTCCCAGACCTTCTGGAGGTCAGAAAGTAATAGAGTTTCTTGTGTCCTTTCAGGAGGAGGCTATCCAAATATGTAAGCTTAGGTCCCTAGGTAGGGAAGGCGACAGGAGTCTTAGGTAGGGTACACTTTCCCAGACCTTCTGGAGGTCAGAAAGTAATAGAGTTTCTTGTGTCCTTTCAGGAGGAGGCTATCCAAAATTGTAAGCTTAGGTCCCTAGGTAGGGAAGGCGACAGGAGTCTTAGGTAGGGTATACTTTCCCAGACCTTCTGGAGGTCAGAAAGTAATAGAGTTTCTTGTGTCCTTTCAGGAGGAGGCTATCCAAAATTGTAAGCTTAGGTCCCTAGGTAGGGAAGG
Organism: Protopterus annectens; assembly: GCF_019279795.1. Taxonomy (NCBI): domain Eukaryota; kingdom Metazoa; phylum Chordata; order Ceratodontiformes; family Protopteridae; genus Protopterus; species Protopterus annectens. The sequence goes on along the minus strand of NC_056726.1, from coordinate 1,227,977,565 downwards.
CGACAGGAGTCTTAGGTAGGGTACACTTTCCCAGACCTTCTGGAGGTCAGAAAGTAATAGAGTTTCTTGTGTCCTTTCAGGAGGAGGCTATCCAAAATTGTAAGCTTAGGTCCCTAGGTAGGAAGGCGACAGGAGTCTTAGGTAGGGTACACTTTCCCAGACCTTCTGGAGGTCAGAAAGTAATAGAGTTTCTTGTGTCCTTTCAGGTGGAGGCTATCCAAAATTGTAAGCTTAGGTCCCTAGGTAGGGAAGGCGACAGGAGTCTTAGGTAGGGTACACTTTCCCAGACCTTCTGGAGGTCAGAAAGTAATAGAGTTTCTTGTGTCCTTTCAGGAGGAGGCTATCCAAAATTGTAAGCTTAGGTCCCTAGATAAAGAAGGCGACAGGAGTCTTAGGTAGGGTACACTTTCCCAGACCTTCTGGAGGTCAGAAAGTAATAGAGTTTTCTGTGTCCTTTCAGGAGGAGGCTATCCAAAATTGTAAGCTTAGGTCCCTAGGTAGGGAAGGCGACAGGAGTCTTAGGTAGGGTATACTTTCCCAGACCTTCTGGAGGTCAGAAAGTAATAGAGTTTCTTGTGTCCTTTCAGGAGGAGGCTATCCAAAATTGTAAGCTTAGGTCCCTAGGTAGGGAAGGCGACAGGAGTCTTAGGTAGGGTATACTTTCCCAGACCTTCTGGAGGTCAGAAAGTAATAGAGTTTCTTGTGTCCTTTCAGGAGGAGGCTATCCAAAACTGTAAGCTTAGGTCCCTAGGTAGGGAAGGCGACAGGAGTCTTAGGTAGGGTATACTTTCCCAGACCTTCTGGAGGTCAGAAAGTAATAGAGACTCTAATATGTCTCTAAAGGCAAGTCTGCACAGCAGCCAGGGAAATCTAAGGAAATAGTATAGTATGTGACTATTACATGCCTTGTGGGCTATGATTCGGACATACGGTCACTACATATATCTACATTTCTACTCATGTATTTGGTTATGGACACATCTGCCCAGCTATGTACCCTCCCTCACATTATGGGTCAGCTGGTGACCCTCTCCATTGGGCTGGACGTACCTACTGGCGGCGCGCTAACATATGATACGTTTCACTTCCACATGGTATAGCTATCAACACTACGTTGGACTACGGGCACATGGTTTTCATGTCATTTGTTCAAGGGTAGGGACCCGTTATTCCCTACCGTGCATTTCTGTTTGCTTCTTCATTTTCTGTTCGCAGGGACTATCTTGCATGCTTTGCATACATTTCAGTATCCACGGACACTGATAGGTGCGATTACTATTGCAGGCGGAATATAATATTCAGCAGTTTAGGTTGCTCATCGACAGCCGACATTGACACGCCTCTGTGTGCAACTTCGATACACCCCATGCACTCTTGCACATGTCCTATGCACGTGGCTGTGGTGGCTGCGTGCCTTCATTAATATGCATATGGCACGACTACTCCATATATACGCCACACGGCCAGCACAAGCCTTACGCCGGCCTTGCGCCGAGCTTCATGAATCCCGGAGCTAATCTATTTACTTCATTAAGACTTCATGAATCCATTATCTTTTCTAATTATTGGACCAATATAAACCCAGAAATTTTTTACAATCAATAACTCAAATCAATTAATATAATTTTAA